>NW_010169784.1:60420-109779 GCF_000695765.1 Mesitornis unicolor
AGTCATTTGCTGAAGAGGATACTTCTCTAAGAGGGAAAGTTCTGGATTTTCTTCCAGAAACTACCTTTACATTTTGCATTTTCCTCCTCTAGTTCTTTCCAAAGAGAGCAAAGTTTTGAGTGCTTTTTCTCCCCGGCACTGTCTCAGTGTTCTTAGTCTCTACTAGGTGGATTTGGGAATGGGCAGGTTGTTTTGGGGTGGTTTTTGAAGTCCCACGCAGATGTGTGTTTCCTTTTTTCAGATGTTTGGCTTTTCCATACATCTATGTGGCTAAAAGGAACTCTGAGCTCTTCTTTGCTTCTCAATTGGTGCAACCACTTGTAACTGTTGAGTGTCAGTAAACACCCTTCCAAGGTTTCTCTGATGCTGTTTGCTACTGAGGCTAAAGAGAACAGGCTCGGTTGCATACATATATGGCTGTGCTCTCTGTTTTGAAGCACAACGCAGAATATTTCCTTAAAATTGGATGTCAGAAAGTTTATTAGTTCAGAGACTTCTCATCTTCCCTCTTCCTGTAGCAGGAAACAGCAGTCAAAACAGAAGTTGAAGCCTAGGCTAACAGAGCTTAACTCAGAACACCTGTGTGAGGAGCTTGAGCGACACTTTTTCACAGAGGCAGGTGACATGGGAGGCAGGCTGCAGTCTGACCAAGTGAAGAGCCCTTCAGCTTCCAGGATGAGAACCAAAGAGACCTTTCTAAACATTAGGACTGGTGGACTTTTGCACTCTTTTTGCTTTTTACCCATATAATGTCAACGTTATCCAGAGAGCAAACTCCCAGTAATGAAGTCTGGGTCTCTTCCCATCTGTCTCACTAAATGCCACTTGGAACAAGCGCCTTTTCATTTGACAATAAAATCAATGAATGAAATATTAGAGGCTTGAATGATATGATGTGCAGAATACATTATGGGAGTTGTTGTGTTTCAGTGGACAGCAAGTCTTGCCCTTTCTTCCCGTTATCATCAACATATCTACTTAATGAAAGCAGCACCTTCTGCTAGTCTCTCACCTCTTTGCTTTTAGACTTTTAACTCTTTTGTAACACTTTAAAGTCTCTCTGGCTCAGGGCTGTGTAATAAAATCCTGCACTCTCTTTGTACTATTGAGCTCACATTTTTCATCTGTTTGTCTCAATTAAAGGCAGACCTGCACCAACTAAATAATTAAACAGAGAGAGAAGGAGCTTAAGCTGATTTTCATAACACTTGCTTTTGTCCCTTTACTCAGGTGAGAGAGCCTTCTTCCTCTTTGCTCTGAGGTTCTCTTCAGAACAACAGGAATCACTCAGTGCTAAGCTAATAAACAGGAAAAAACGGTAAATGTCAGTGCTGAGGTGGACTTCAGTTAAACACCCTGAAACCTCTGGAACTATCCATCAAGACTGATCTGAAAAAGACTGAAGAATGCTTTTTTTCTTGTTGCTTTCTCCAAGCCTAACTGGATTCTCCATCAAGAGTATTAACTTCACTGTCATGCTAACAAAATGAGTCATACATGTAGTAAACAGCTGAAAACTGTTAAAGTAAGCAGTAGCTAATGCTTAATAGCAATCCATGAGACATAAAATACTATTCAACCTTGGAGCTCAGGGTGCTGTGTGAGTGGCAGCTTCATAATTTTATCTTTGTGCCAGTTTGACTCTGTAGTATTGGACAGGGTTATTACATTCTGGCAAAACTGAGCCAATGCTATATATGATTTCAAGTTGAGTTTACAAACAGACACATTTTCAGCAAGATAGCATCTAAACCACTTTGCCCTGTAAATCCAAATGTCTCCAGGATACAGGTTAAAAGACAGAGAAGGACATAGAGAAAGAATGGTTGTGTTCAAATTCAAGAAAAATTCTCTGCAGATTTATTAGGTATTTGTAGTGCTCCATCTCTTGCTGACAAAATAACTTGCAACACTGTGTCAGGATAAAATTTTCCATTCTGTTCTCCAGGTTCTTGTCTTCTATGCACATCCACTACTTAGCCTGACTGCAGAAACATGCCCTACTTAGAGAGGCTGAAGCTCAACAAAGAGGTGACCCATCTGTGATTGCACAGCTGATCAACATTAGAATGAGGGACAGATCCCAGGACTCTTGAGCTCATCACTAAAGCATGAGGCTTCTGGTACAGCCGCTGTTTTGTCCTATCAGGCAGAAGCATCTCTTATTCTGAAGGCTCAAGATGCAAAACAGCAGGTTGTTGTTTGGTATCAGAACTTTGTATTTCCCCATATAGGACTAATTGTGCTTAGTCATTAGATATGAATAAATGTTTGCTGTGTCATCTTGCTGTCTGATACTCCTGATGTATAAATAATTCTTAGCTGTTGTGTTTGTGAGCTCTAAACTGTCTTGAAGCCCGTAATTAAAAGGATAAGGTGAGCTGTTTACACAAACCAATTGTCAGTATAGTAAGTGCCATTAATTGCATTGGCAAGAAGTGCTAGGCAGGTCGCAGCATCTTACTGCAATCTATGTCCACTGAAGAGACGACTCCTGAATTTTCATCCTGAAAAATTTACATAGGCTGATAAAGCCACACAGCCAAAGGGAAATCCAGAGCTTGTTTATTTTTTAAGAGAACTGAACCCAACAAAGAGGAAAAATAATGTCAACATAGTTGGATTTCAACACCATGTACAATAACTTGGCAACCTTTTTCACATTAAGTGGGTGACTACAGCCCTTTCTGATTAAATATGGCACTGCTTTTTCTCTGGTTTGTTTTGGGTTTTTTTAGTTCTCACCATAAAACCAATGCTTTTTATTTTGTTCATCTTGATGTTTTTTTCTGCCATTGCTTCTACATTCTGGGACTTCTCTGATGTTCAGAGAAAGTACTTAAGATACATGCTTACTGTTTTCTTGCTTACAAACAATCCTGGTGTGTCCATCGATTTAGAAGATTTGTTCCTTTTAAATAAAAGGAAGGGGATTTAATATCTTGCTGTTTATATACGATAACTGTCTAAAAGGATATGAAGTAGGAAGCTGTGCACAGTTTCCATGAACAGTCTCTGGAATATTAGAAAGCTCTTACCCTCTGTCTCTAATTCGTTCTTAATAAACAACAGTTTACTATTCCAACAGCCTCAAACACCGATTACTGAAACCTGATGAAGTGTAGTGAAGCAGCAGTGTTATCCTCATTTTACAGCATGAAAGTGGGAAGCAAACAGCCAGCTGCTAACCTCTGTTACCCTGGTGTGAATCTGAATTAAGTTTCTTCAGTTAACTTAACTTCAGCAGCTGAACGTTTACATCGCTACAGCTGAAATGAGCAGCTGCCTGAACGTCAAGAGGAAAGCGATGCAGCCAAAGTGAATCTGTGGCAGAGCAGAGCATAGCATTCAGGAATGTGGTGAGAAAAACTCAGACATCAGTGGACCCAGTAGGCTGACAGCTGCTCAAAAGACAAGCTGAGTGGGAATTTCTACGTGATTACAGTGGCAGTGGCAGTTTAGGCATTAGGATACTAAAAAGGGTACTTTGGGCCTCACAAGTCCTGGCACCTGTTCCTAAATAACCACTCGCCTCCCCGGTGACGTCAGAAGTGTCACTCCATCACCATGTGCCTCAGTTTCTCCTGCTGTAAGGCAGTATCTCCTTTCCTCTGTAAAGCACTACTAATGACAGGCATTGCATAAGAGTGAGATGACTGATTGCACATTGCAGCCTGCTGCTCAGCTCCCCATTACCGAGCTGAGTTTCACACATGGGGATTGTGCCAACCAAAATGTGCACATCAGGACCTCATCCCCTTTATAAAATTGATACAGCTGCGACAGGCAGAGTCATGGTGCACAGACAGTTCCTTTCATGCTCTTCACACACTCCTCTAAGACAGTTTTATTGCATTATCTTTGGCAGCAAAAAAAGACTTTTTTTGTTCAGTGATCACATATTCCCGCATAGCACAAATTCAAGCCATGGTTTTAATACCTTGTATGTTCCTGAAACACTGAGCATAGTCATTTAAAAATATCTTTTCTCTCAGACCAGTGCCTGGATATTAGAAGTAGTGGGTTGGAATTCACTGTGTTCAGAATGATGTTTTGCTGCTTTCAGAGCAAGAAGTTTTCGATGTTTTAAGGATGTGGGGTTTTATACTGAATAAATTAAAAATTAAAAAGGATGTGATGATGAGGAAAAAGCAGCATCAGGGCACACCATCTTTAGGCGGTCATTGGTTTGAAAAAGAAAAGTGAAATGTGTAGTCAGAGCAATGAGTACATCTTGCTGACCTCCTGCAGCCTGGGTAGGAGAGAATACCTGTCACCTGAGAAGGGGTTCATGCCAAGTCTCCTGTTGCTGTTAATGAGATTTCAGTTCTGCTGCTGGGACATTTTCTTTGCTATAAACAGTGACATAAAAACTGAGGAGAGGAAATACAGGCTCAGCAGCACATGATGCTGGTATGGGCATCTCTTCTGGTCTAGCCTACAATCTTGCAGTGGTCAGGTTCGTTCTTCCCCAGACTCCATGCTAAAGCACCTTTCCTGCAATGTGTCAGGCATATCCTTTCCTGCCAGGTGGAAAACAAACAAAAACTTATGTGTGTGTCCAAATCCTAACATCTTTGACTTTTTAAGTTGCTGGCAACACGGAAGCCCTGTTGTCATGGGCGCATGAAGCCTTGCCATTGTCACAGAAAACCTCAAGAAGTTTTGTTCTAAAATGAAAGTTTTTTCTACACTTACTCTCTTGTGCTCAGCTGGTGAGAATCCATTTCCCTAAAATTCTGCAGATGAAAGTGCTGCAAACATTAATGATGGATTTGCTAGCATTGCTGTGGTTTGCTGGACTCCTCACTGTCCTCTTCATTTTCTAACAAGCTCCTTGGAGGAAAGGAGAAGATGCGTGAAAACCCAATATATTCTCCTCTTTTGATTTATTTCATTCTTTCATCTTTCCTTATGAAGATGAATCACAGGTTTAGCTTTTTACCCCAACCTTTCTCAATCCAATTCTGTATACTTCATCCTCTTGATCGCCTTTTGTGTATGATTGTGCCTTTTGAATCCTCCCTCCTACTGCCTACAAAACACTCGTCATGTTTCTTTCTGTACAGACTCTTGCTGAGCTATTCTTCTTCTCTGGCCCAAGTTGCTGTAGCTTCTTTTGCCCTGGCCACATCACCACCTCTGAGTACATCCCAAAGTCAGCTGATACCGTTGCTTTAGATTTTTGTTCTAGCATTGCTAGTGTCTTCCTTTATTCCTTTCACTAGCTTCTTTCTCCTTCACTGAGTCAACCTGGCCCATCTTGTCTTTCCCTGCCTTTGATGTACTGTGCCTACCTCTGCTTCATTTATCTACCCTTCTTTCTTATCGTGTGTTCACTGCCTGTCTCCTTTCTTCCTCTCCTGGCACTAATGTGCTGTCCAGTGTGATGCTCTGTGGAGCCATCCTCTCCTCTCCTGACACAGTCCTGCCATACCCTCACTGAGCTGCTCTTTGGCCTCTTCATCCACGTTGCTCCTTAATAACTGTCCATGCAGTTTCTCTCTAGGAGCCATTAGTCCACTAAGAAGGGCTAATGGCTGTTGAGAAACAGCAACATATTTGATGCAAGTGAAATGTCAAATAAAAATTTAAACTTATGTAGAAGGCGTTTTTCCCTGAAGCTTGATCTTTCCACATGTAAAAGGTAAGTTCTTCATAGCAGAGACTTCCTTTTCCTACACACAGAAAAATATCAGTATGTATTTCTTCATGTATATATATATCTATACACATGTGTATGCATGCACACACATATAATGCATATATGTGTTATGTGTATGCACATCTGTGAAATAAATGCACAGTAGAGGTTAAAGGGTTCGGTGCTGTTGAACGTAGTGTATCCTACACTGTACAGGCATGAGAAAATGTCATCCTGTGTTTCTTAGGACAGGTAGGCTTGTGTCACAGTGCACACACAAGATTTCATGTGCATATTGTACACTGGATTTATGGCAAAATTTCTAAAAACTTTCTAGCAGGAAGTACTGAGAATTTTGTGCTAGAAATATATTTCCAGAAGTAACTCAGGGAATTTGTTGCATGAGAAGACAGGGTCTTTTTAAGGGATGAGAGAGGACATGGCAGTAGAGGCGAGAAGTGAGTTTGGGAGCAGGAAGAAACATGAATTTATATAGACAGTGCAGGAATTGCACAGGGCATCAGTAGTGAGGATGAAAAGCTTGAGTTTGACAGTGATCTGAAGAGGTGGATGAGAGATGTGTGAAAGATTTTAGAAGCCACCTCTTTTGTATGAGGTCAGAGACTGAAAAGCCATAGAGAAGGGATCAGTCACTCAGGCAAGACTTAACATGAAGTGCAACACATTGAGCTGGTATCAGTCAGCATAAGTACACTGATTTCATGGAAGTAATGCAGATTTATACCAGCTAAGGATGTGGCCTCACACATTTCAGAAAGGAAGGGTGTCTTATGCAGGTGTTTAAAAGATAAAGAAAGAAATCAGGAGACGGGGAGAAGACGGAAAGGACACTAATGAAAGATTTTAACTCCAAGTTGTGCAAAAAGTAACCCAGTTTCATTGTACCACTGTAGATTCTGCTAGGCCTATGTTCCTCAGACTCGGTACTGGCCAATTTGGAAATGTTCCAGCATTCAGAATGTGTACCTTTTCCCCTCTTCCCTCCTTTCACCTTTTCATTCTCTATTTCTCAGTCCCATCTTGGGAGCAAAACTCTGCAGTTCTCCTGATCCCTGCCAAGCTTGAATCTTAAATTCTTGTTCAGTCCTTGTCCTGTTCTTTCAGCTTCCACTGAAGATGTGGATTGCTTTGGCAGTATTTGGCTTTGGCTCCAGCATTCATGTCTGCATTATTATGATCCTAATGATCTTAACCATGGCTGTTAAAGTAGTTGAAAGCAGCAAGACAGAGTTCTGCTCTGTTCTCCTTTAGTGACCTCCACAGTGTAGAAATTGCTTACTTCTTATGTTTTTAAAGGCTGAAAAATACTTTGCACTTGCTTTTAACTTTGGAGGCCTGTATCAAATACAACTAAACCTTGGGAACGTAACAAGCCAGAGAGCTGTGCTGAAGCAGATCTCTCCTGTGATATTAGCTTATCCTTTGGCCATGGATGATCAAAAGGTGGCATCCCTTCCCACTCCTTCTCACCCCTCTAATGTGCCTTTTTGGTTTGCCTTTTTACAGACAACCTGATGTCCTGAGAGCCACAGAAAGTGCAACTCACCCAAAGTATCTGATGCGGGCCTGTTGCTCTTACTGTGATTGCAGTGGAGTTATGTGAAAGCCACTGTAGTCTCTAAGACAAAAAAAGGTTTCCACTAAAGAAGACACTGAAAGTAGTTGTAATAACTATAATTTTTTAGTACTACTGTTATTGTTTGTAATAGCAAATACTGCAAGGCAAGAGCTGAAGTGAGGGCCCTTTGTACCAAAGACTCCATAAAAGATTGAGTTCTCTAAAACTGGGAAAAAGTCAGGGCAGAACAGGAAAATGTTGTTCACAGGCACCAAGATTTTACTGGGCACCAAATGAAACAATCAGATACCAGACTCAACATAAATAAAAGCTGTAACTTCTTCAGATGTGTCATGTGCCACAAGTTACTGGAAACTGGAGGACCACTATTAAGAAGCATCACCATACAGCTGCCCTGTTAGGCTCCATTACTGCACAGCTGCTACTCCTTGCTGCTGGAAACATAACACTGTGCTGGATGGAGCTTCAGCCTGGCCACATACAGCTGCTGTTCTGCTTTCAGTACAAACTAACACACAGTTACTACCTCAGAGGAATTATACTTGCAATGTGTGAGACAGGCAAAATGGGAGAGGCGTAAAAAGTTGTTGTTATCCCCATTTTTATTAAGGGAGAATCAAGCAAGAGGCTGTGGCGTGACCTGTCCAGTGTCACCCAAGAAATCAGTATCTGAGCTAGGAGCTGAGATGAGATCTGGAGTCCCTTTCAATGCCTAAATTAGAGTATCATGCGTTCCCCTTCGTTAGCCATCAAAAATCTATGAAGTGAAATCAGAGTCAAAGGCATTGAGTTTTCAAGCTTGGAAGTATCTGTTTTTCCATGGAAACCTCTTCCCAGCAACAGCTAAGCTTTTGCAAGGAGAGAAGCACTTCTCATCATGCGAGAGCTGTCAGGGAGCTGTACTGTGCAAAATGCTATAGCTGTGCAGCTGCCTTCTGGAGAAGTCTCGTCCCACAGCCAGGCTGCACACAGCCCCGTTCCCGGGAATCCAGCTGTAATTCTGCCTGCTTGATAATTTTTCACTGTGGTCATGCCAGAATCATAGCCTTGTTTTCTGTTGTCTGGCTGTTAGTGGTGATGTATGAATAAGTAAGAAAGACAGCTTCATTTTCATAAGCTAACTTGTGCCTGGAGTAACAGAGAGTGAGAGGAGTGCACTTAATCATAACTGCAGGGCCAGAGCAGAAAACAATGACAAAGCTTTGGCTGCTAGTGATAGTATTTTATTATAATAACTCTTAGGAAGAAGAAACAGGCAGCTCAGAATGCTGAACACTTCAAATTCATTGTGGTAGCCACTGTGTTCTCATCTGCTGGCAGAATAACTCAGACAACTCTTTTATGCTTGCCTTTTACAACAGGGAGTGGTGGCAAGGAACTGCAGTCCTTCTCCTCAGAAAGTCTGAGTTCAGATTCTGGTATGATGGGAGGTGAAGTGAAGCTGGTGAAAGTTTCCACAGAACTGCATGCATCTTGCAGGGAAGGTGTGAAGAGTGGCAAAGGGACAGGTCAGGGCTGATGGATGGTCAGACAACTGTGGACAAGGAGAGCGCTCATTGCACCTGGTCATTGCCATGGCCAGTGCTTCGTTTCTATAACTCTATAATGCATTTGAAATAGTAAATAACTAAATGAGTTAACTGGTAATGCTCAGATACACCAGACAGATACTCTTCATTCATTAGTATTCTTAATTAATTTTCTTAATTCATTAATATAAAAACATTCTGGTAAAAGATCAGAGTGAAACATTTTTAGCTGTTTAAAATTGGAAGGGTAAAACAATTTTATTTTGTTTGAACTTTTGGACACATAGAATAGTATGGTATATATTATGCATCTGTATTATATGTCATATTGATATTATTGAAAATGAGGAGTGTTATACATTTTGATGTGGTTATTTTGATATCTTCAGTTCAAAATACGTGGAGATTTTTTTTCCAGAGAATATTTCTGAATTTCTTTTTTGTGTACTGATTCAGAATGAAAACTTTTTTTAGAACCATCAATATTTGCTATGCAGCTGAAGTTCTGTTCTCCTGATCACTTCTGCCCTAAGTCAAGATCATAGAGACAATGTAAAGGGAAATAAAAATATATTCTTCTTTGGCAGAGGCAGCAACACTATTGCAGGCTAGAGAAAACAGAAATATAACTAGAGAAGATACAAAACATATCTTCATAACTTCCTCCAAGGCGGCTTGGGAAACAAAGCCATCACATCTGCCTAGTAGGTTTTTAGACACCAGCAAGAGTTACAACAGCCTGACAAGTTGCATGCACTACCCTCGGACAGTGCGTGAAGATGTGCGTTGCAAAAGCAAACTAAAGTGTGTTAGCTAACACATCTTTGTGACAAGCTAAAAGGATAGGTACAGGCAGTTATTCTAGCTCAGTTGATACACAGTAAGTCACATTATATGATCCATGTATCTAAGCCCTAAAACTTACATGACATTAATTTCTGGCTTCATCCATATCTTGTATCAAACCTCAAGGAATACTGGTGAGAGCAGGATTTGTTCAAGTGTCTTCAAAAATATAGGGAAAAAGAGGAAGGAAATTATCCAGCTACAATAAATAAGCACTAACATAATTTCCTGAGCCTTTTCAGTTTATCTTAGCATGAGAAATAATAACTGAGAAATAGGTGTCTCAGGGGTACATTGTCAGAACTGAGATTTTGGATTGGTAAATGGGAAAGTAAAGCCATTAACAAGCAGCAAGGTTTGTTCATTTTTTCTTATTCATCAGTTTGAAGTCTGAACTCTGTGGCTTGTTGGGAAATGCATGGGGCTAAAATAATGAAAGCAGATTGATGCTCCATGGTAAGGAAGTTCAGTATCTGCTTCTTGAAAATGGAATTCTGACATTTCTTTTGATGTGAGCAGTGCTATCCTGAGAAGGATCTGTGGACTGCTGAGTTGTGAAATGTGCTGTTAGAATGTGGGCAGGGTCACTCTCTTACTACCAGCTGTGCCAATCCATTCCAGCACAGCTACACCTACATTTTTATCGGTATTTTTTTTCTCATCCTTTACTAGTGGTGGTAGTTTCATATTCTGATTTATTCTAACTCATCCCTAAGGGAGTGGTTATAAAGAATAGGCAGTCTTCCAGCACAGAATCAACAAGTGTTTGTTTAAATTGTGCTCTTCAGCCTTTTTTTTTTGGCTAAGACTTATTTCAGCCATTTGAGATCCCTTTCATATTACCTCGCAACATAAGGCTTGTGGCACCTCTTGTGCTCTCTAGTGTGTTCTATGAGTATGTGAGTATGTTGAGAGATGTTACAGCTTATTTGTATGAACAAATCATCAGTTCCTTAGGATGCATCTGCCTCTAACTTGTGATTTCCTCCATTCTCTTGTGCATTGCACTCTGTTAATACTACCAGTTTTCAGTAGTACCAACAGGGGGGTGATAAACGTGTGGTAGTCTTTTATATGATCCTTTCTGCTCGCCTTCAGATTTTCCACCTTCTTAAAAAAATGAGTTATGGAGTATAATGTGAAAAATTAAATATGTATAATACATATAATATATAATGGAAAAGAAGAGACATTATTAGAAAATCAGGTCTGGGGAGGACTGACATGTTGTGATTAGGATAGAGTAGCATGATCCTGAATAGTGGTGTGGAACAGACTTGGTAATCTCTCAATGTTATTTCTAGATTGATTTCCATTCACTCCTTGAATGCTTTTGTAATGTTCTGATTTATTTGTTATATGCATTGGCCACTGACTGCTGCCTATGCTCTTTGAAACAGCATTCAAGAGATGTGGAGGTCACTGACATGTCACTGAATTAGATATATCACAGAAGAGTATTTCAATCACCTGACCTATTATAACATCTTCCTAGCTGGATATAGAATTGAATTTATCATTTCTGTCTTTATGTCTTGCCTCTCAGCCCAATCGTGTCTTGGGCCATACTGAAATTTTAGTAATACAGCTATGGTCTACATAAGTAACATATAATGATCACTTAATGCTTTCAGTGCATTGCTGTGACCACACACTCAGTTTTATGAGCATAGCTGGGATTTGAAAATGTGCCTTCAGAGCATGATGATTAATTGCCTTCTCTAAAGGTTGCAAAATAATTTCTAGTCCCAGTCTTAGTGCCCTCCCTGAGTGGGTCCCTCTGTCAAAACACCATTTCCTTTCCTTTCTTTCACTAGATCCAAATGCAGTTTTTCCCTTCCCTGAATCCACCATCACCAGAGCATCATTTCAATCACTTCTCTTATTTACATTTTATACAGCACATTTCAGGATAGATAATTAAGTCCTTATCTATACAAACATTCACTTTTCAGTTGATTTTTAAGCAGTGCAAACCTTCTAGACACATTTGATTTAAAACACGTTTTACTCTAGCTGAAGCCAGCTGCTAATCAATGTAAGCTAAACCAAAATAAGCCCATCTAAAACTGAAATTATAATTTCTGTGCAGCATTTCACACAGGCTTAACTAAATGACTTTTAAATTACTCTCTTAAAACAGTTCAACTTTCTTATGTAGGTAAACTCTTAGAATCCAGTATTTTCCTTAGCAAAAGGGATTTTCTCTGTGACTGAGGAAGAAAACCCTGAAATTAGCAATGGGAGGGGGGCATGGGCAGAGAATAATTTGTTATACTGAGCCTTGTTCTTCAATTATATTATCTCCATCAGAGTATAAACAGATCTTCATATTAGATTATCATTTTACCTATGCTTTCTTCTCACTAGGAGGATTCTCCATCATTGTATTCCAAAATCAGGCAGCATTCAAATTTGTCTGGGTGATACATTTTTGTCAGCATGACAAAGGTTCCCACAGCGTTTAATTACTCAGACTAGCCAGGGGAGAAGGAAAGAAATGAGCCATGCTGAGTTTGCTGTCTGTTACATAAGCAGGCATCTTCCGAATGCGTGAAAGGAAGGCAGCACCCGAACTTCTGTCCTCTCCTTCCACTGGTTGTCCCTCTCCAGGTATCGTGTTTGTTTTCCCTTGAATGACTGCCTTTTGTCTCATGATCTTTTTTGCAATTTGCTCATTTCCAGGGCAGCAGGTTCTTGGCTTGGTGGAGAATCAGAGTGATTGGTATTTGGGCAACCTTTGGAAGAATCATCGGCCCTGGCCGGCACTTGGGAGGGGCTACAACACAGGTAGGCCCTGAGGGTTTTCTTTGAATTAACGTTTGCACTGAGCATGGAATCAGTCTCCTGGTATAGAGAGCATGAGGTATGTAACTTGTACCTCCCTTCCTAACCTCCTGCAAAATTTGTCATTTAAAGCAGTAAAAATGATGCAGTGTGATGCATTTTGGAGTTTCTGGTCCTGTGCTACTCTGAGGAGAACATGTTCCTTCTCTAAATGGTCTCAAGGAGATTGCGGGGCGACCTTTAGGGAACAATAGAGCTTTTCAGCAGTCTGACAAGTCCTCAGTACATATAATAGAATATTTCTCCCCATGATGAAGCATATGTAGGCCCAGCAAGAGGGAAAGAATAGGAATCAAGGCTCCTTTTCTTTAGTGAGGTAAATGGTATCACAAAATGTCAGCCCAATAAATATATAATTCCTGCAGGACAGCAAGGGGGTCATAATTGTCCTAATAAAATGCAAACTACTGGCCATCAATTTCTGCTGCCATGAGAACGAATTAAAGGCTCTCTGGATCAGAGAATTTATTAGGTTACAAGAGACAGGTCTTCCCAGTAATTTGTGTTTGGTATGTGAGAAAACATACCAGGTGCATAAATAACACACACATACATCTCAAGCATTTCAATGCTAGGCTTCACATGCTGATGCAGTGAGTTAGTTTCCCTCTCTGTTTGTAATAAAAGGACAGAAGAGATGGTGAAGCCTCCATTTAGAAAAGATGAGTCCATTTAAATATCCCTGCACTATCAGGAAATTATTCACCATAATAGTAGTTTTGCTACACAGAAATATATTGGGTGGAATTAAACAGACTAACTAGAAAAAGGATTGCAGAAGTTGTTGTTGGGTCATCTGTATTTCTGTATTCCTTTGTATATTTGGGGGAATCACACCAGTTTTTGTGATTTGTATTTCAGCCTCTGCAAGGCGTATCTCTGTTCTGTGAAATCGTTCAAAAAAATAGCCTAACAGAACACAGATAGATATGGATACAAGATTTTGGCAAAAGAGGTTTGTTTCCTGGTTCTCCACTTGCATAGCAGAATTGCATATATAAAGGCTTGGGCTGCCTGTCCCTCTGCATGCTAAAAGCATGAGACAGAGCTAAGTTTCATGGATTTGTCCTGAAACCTGAAAGGTTATGTTAAACACAGATAAACTTGTTGATGTCAATTCTGTTCAGTGTTACACCACAAAGCAATATCTTTTGTTCCACTGAGAGATGAGCGCCTTCTGTAGTTAGTTTCTTTCTGATGCATTTTTGCTTTTTTCCTTTCTGCCATTTTAATGCTGGCAGAGAGAAGTGTGTCTCAACTACATAACTTGAGAATAAACCAGAAATGTATGGTGGGTAGTATCTAAAATGCAATTATTAAAAATGCTGTAAATCCTTAATTTATATTGGAACTTACTGTTCCAAATGTTTCATAGGGATACCAAATGTCAGTGTACCATGAAATTCTTCCACTGAAAGCAAAAATAATTGAATGTCTGCAGTCCTTCACATACATTGCCTGTGTTAATTCTTGGTATGTGTAAATACATACCAACCAGGCCATGCATAATCCTGCCTGTGATTTTAGTCTGCTCAGAATTTCTTTCTTCAGACAACTCACCTGCAGTTATAAAAACTTTCTTTTATCTTTTAGAAAGGAAACCAGAAGGTGGATAATGAATTGATTGACAAGTGATCATAAGAAGGGAAATGATGTTTTTTCAAGTCCATGGAACAAGAGGTCACTGAGTGAAACAGTACAACCTCTGAGAAGTAGCAAACGATGTTATTGACAGAATCAGCATCATTTACTATTATTTTCTTAATTGAATTCATTGTTTGCCTCAGTAATCTAGCAGAGATTGATGGTATAAATCTCTCAAGGAAGATGAAATTCCAAGTGAAACTGGAGCTTGTTTGATGTGTTCAGTAAATTAAAATAATTGACACTGAATGCAACACTGTAGGCAAGGAAGACTGAGAAAACTAAAGGGGGGAGGCAAGAAAGAGAGGCAATAACTCTAAGCAAAATTCTCATGAAAGACAGTGGGCCAGGAAAGAGAAGACTCAGAAATTCAGGTGCTCAGAGTTGTACTTTGGAACTGTAAAAAGGCCCCCAAACCCCTGAAACTTTAATGAGCTAAATAAAGCTGGATCAAGGAGAAGCTCTGAGACAGACTTTGCTCTTGCTCTTGGGAGAGTGTTTACTGCAGTCCTAGGATGCAATCCTAAGAAAAGAGATTTTTATGTGAGCCTCTTCAGCCAGACCCAGCCCTGACGGATTTGATGCAGAAGCACCTATCAAAGTCAAAATTCTTCCAATGCTTCCTCCCAGTTTCTAAAGCAAATCATTTATCTTTCACTCCTACCACTCTGGGCCACATACAGGTTGGGTTGTCCCAGAAGGCAGATACATTAAAGCCAAAGATGTGTTTGTTCCTTCTCCACTAGCTCTTTAAACCCAGTAAGCATGTGCATTCTGCTATTACTGTGTGCCCAGACCAAATCTCCTGACAGCCAACACAGATTCTCAAGGAAAGATTTTCCTTGGTTGTTTTTCACCCTCTTCCTCATTTGCACAGACAGATAATCCAAGTCATACTTCAGTCCATTACAATATAATCTTAGGAAAACCAGGCTAAACTCAAAAGACAGTTCAGTGACAATTTAACTGATGTGTAAAATGTCCTTACCACCATTCTTTATTTGAGGTGACATTCTCTTCCTCAAGCCATTTTAAACAGAGTTTCAAAAGTAGCCAGGTTTTTTCTGTACTTCACTGTCCAAATCTCAGTAAACTGCTTAATCAAGTACTTTTTATGTATATCATCCACTCCATTTTGCATACTGAGATTAACTCTTACAGACTCCTCATACATTAGTTAAAGTGCGCTTTTCTCTCACTATAATCTATATTGTCTTTCACTGACTAAATTGTGCTTTCAAAAGTATTACCTGAGACGCACTGTGATATTTCTTTTTACAGATGTTAAACTGACAGCTCCAGAATTGCACTGTATGGTTTGATGTTCGTTTCTGGAGTAACAGTCATCTTAGTCCTCAGAAAAATACCTTGTCTAAGAAATTCTAAACATAAAAGCTTTTAGTACTTTGTCTGCCTTGCACTTTCCATCATGGTGGAGAATAGCTTTAAAAAGCAGTTGCTGGTGACCGTTATCATGATTTCAGACCATTTCCTCGGCTGGTGTGAATCCCCACTGGCTTCTCTGGCTTTAGTGCAGCAGGGCTGACTTACACCAGCTGAGAATAGACTCCACACCTTTCAAATGGAGCTTTTGGATGGATCTGTGCCTGCAAGTTGGGTGCCAGGGGGGTGTTTGTAAAAACTTTCATCCAGAGTATTTCAGACTTCTAGACTTCAGAAGCCTGTCCTGAGGGTTTGAGGCTCATCTAAGATACACTGCCTCTGTGCAACTTCTAGATACTGTAAGGAGGTGTCTCAACAGCTTGAGCTGAGGATTCATACTCCCACACTGAGAGATGTCACATTACCAGATTTGTGGATTGAGAACAGACGGGAAAGGCTAGCACCTAACGATTACCAGGCTAAGTGTGCACTGTGCATCATTACTCCCATGTTTGTAATGGCTGGAAGAATGCTGGAATTAATATCTTTCCTTTACTTTTTCTCTGAAAAAAGGACCTCTGGTAGGTGAATGGGAAGTGGGAAGCATATGTTATGTCATTTTTGCATGATATTTGACAATTGTGGATAATAAAGACAAGCATAGGGCATACTGTTTGTATGAAACTAGACTAGATCACATCTTGTGCTTCCTCATGATGAACCATGCATCTTCAGTGCAGAAAGCAAATGACTAGTAAAGTAGTGCAAAATGGGGTGGTGATGGTCATGGAACAGCCTATGGTCCTGCTCCAGAGACACGATGAGCACTTTCATGTGAGCTCCACAGGTGTCTGCTCCACCACATTATAATAATGGATCTGATGTTAAGAAGTGCTGAGCTCTTTTAATCAGACATTTCTGTTTTTCAGAAATCTTCACAATTAATTCTTTTAATAGTTACTGTTGCATGATTCTGGATAGATCTGTTACCAAAATGACTTTTATTTTCCCACTGGAAGAGTCCAAATTCCGTGGCAGCCATCTTGAATGTAGCACTAATTTACAAACTGTATTCCATAGATTCTGACTAAAACCAGTGCTTTTCTCCGTGATGTGAAGACAGGAGTATAGTGGTTGCTTGAGAGAGAAGATTTTTCCAAATCGTCTCAGTGAATGAATATGTCAGAGAACTCATGGTTTATAGAACCTTTAAATACCCACCACTGGGGCTTGACTCAGCCATTACGTAAAATACTAGTCACATTTGGTACAGGAACTGGTATCATGTTTGTTTTTAAGTGCAGGAGCCTTTGCAAACAGATAAACAATACAATTGAATGATTTTTTAAAAAAAAATGGAAAAAGAAAAAAAATAAGTCCAACACCAATGTCAAGGCAAAAAGTAACACTTTATTCACCTACTCAGAGTCACGCTGTACCAGTTTTTTGGATTAGCTTATTTCTTCTTTTAAGATACTGTGAGTTCATTCTGCAAATGCTGTTATCAGTGCAAAGCATACTGATACACATGTGCTTTATAACACACAAAATTGCATTTCAAGTACAGGTATCATGCACATTGTACAGATAGTAGTTTAGGAAGTGCCAATACATTGTTGCTTTTAGATGCTACAGGAAATCTCAGTCTGTCTGTGTCAATGGTAGGAAGCTAAAATTATAATTATGCTTTTGGTGACCACATCCATACCTTTGTTGGCTATAATCTGTTGCTTGGACTTGAAAATAAGCTATCTTAAAGCTGACTGCCCTCAAAGAATAGCTTCCCTTCCAATCTTTCTCATGCAGTTTCTAACACACATGATGTACTGAGAACTTGGTTATAGTATACTTGACATTTCTAAAATATGGGTCAATATATATTTGATTCTGAAAGTGGTGCCTCTAGTTTCAGAGGCCTATCCATGTAGTAATAGCATTGCTGCAGCTGAATTAGTCTACTGTATATTGCATCCTCTGAGATTCATCTTCTACTCCTTAGCAGTTGAATCTATCAGACCCTGCAATAACTCTTTTTTAAAAAAAAACACCACCTGCCTTTCTTTGAAACACTGAAAACTTTCATCTCCTAAGAACTCTATGATAAAAAACCAATGACAGTCTATTCCAGATTATAGTCTATTGTATTGCAGTAAATAAAAAGTGTTTCATTTTAGTTAGAAACATAGAATCATTTAGTTTGAAAAAACTTTTAAGAACATTGAGTCCAACCGTAAACCTAGCACTGCCAAGTCCACCACTAAACTATGTCACTAAGTACCATATCTTCATGTTTCTTAAATACCTCCAGGGATGGTGACTCCACCACTTCCCTGGGCAGCCTGTTCCAATGCCTGACAGCCCTTTCAGTGAAGAAATTTTTCTTAATATCCAACCTAAAGCTTCCCAGGTTACACTTGTGGCAGTTTCCTCTGGTCTTATCACTTGTTACTTTAGAGAACAGACTGACCCCCACCTTGCTACAGCCCCCTTTCAGGTAGTCGTAGAGTGTGATAAAGTCTCCCCTGACTCTCCTTTTCTCCAAACTAAACAACCCCAGTTTCCTCAGCCAATCCTCATAAGCCTAGTTGATTAAATTGTCCTTGTTTGGGTTTTATTACTGGTCTGACTTTTGTTCATAATGTCAATCTCCATGTAATGCACATAAATAGGGCATATACATATACTATTCCAATCTAATGATTTAAAGAATCATTCTGAAGTGTGGTATTTTTAGCTTGACCAAGACAGTTTTTTTTATGTGAACATACATAGCTCGATAAGTAATTACGTTGTCCAGCGCTCTGAAATGCCCTGTCTTTATTGTGGAGGGACCATCATTAGCAGGTTAAATTTAGATTAAAGACTTGCACATAAAAGCTTGGAGACATCCATGTGCCTAAACTGAGAACAAAACCTTCTATTATATTGCAAGAGGACCCCAGACAAATGCATAGTAATAGTAAAACCTGTACATTTTCTTCTGAAGTGCAAGTTCATTTTCCAGTTTCTCATTGTGCTCATAAAGGTGATTGTGTAAAGACAGTTCCTTTTTGTAGATGCAGAAACAGAGGGTTTAGCCATGCTCTCAAAGCAAAGAGTCATCACAGTTGGACTTCATCTTTGGACTCTAATGGGTCACCTGGTGCCTGTCACAGAAAGCAGCAGAGTAACTGAGATGTCTTTATACACCCTTGCATCAAAGCTGTCACCTCTAAGAGAGTGCCAACAAAACACAGTTGAATTTGGTCATAGTCAGATCACTCTCTCAGGTGCTATTTGCAACAGAAATCACAACGCTTTAATCGGTTTAGTGGCAGGGCAAACTAGGTTCAGGACAAATCTTTCCCCTTTAAAAAAATATTCAGTATAAGATAAAATCAAGAGACTTTATACTCCTTGAGTTGAAGTTATTCTGAGAGAGAAGATTCTGCAAAATTGAGTGGACACAGATCTCGGAGGCAGCAACTCCGTTCTTTCCTTTACATATTGTCTTTCTTCGGTCCCTGAGTTCAGTTACATCCTGACATTAATTGTTCCTGCTGTAGATCCTCAACCTTCCCTCCTTCACCTGTCTGTGTCAAACTGAGCTCAGGGGAGGACAGGAACACTGCAATATCCTGTATGTACTGATAGTTTCTACACTGTTGTTCTCAAGGCCTTAGGAGAGATGGTGAAAAGAGCAGATTTCCCAAATAGTATTGTAGAATTATAGGCAATTTAGGTCAGAAAGGATCTCCAGAGGTCTTCTGGTCCCATCCCACTGAAAGACAACTCGGGTTGCTTTTCCAATTGAGTTTTTAATATCTCCAAGAATGGAAATCACATGACCTCTCAAGGCATCCTGTTCCTGTTCTTGGCTACCATCTTGGTGAGAAAAGTAAAAATTTCTTTAAAATAAATTCCTAATACGTAATTAGAATTTCCTTTGCTGCAGTTTGTGTCAGTTACCTTTTATTCTGTCTGTGCATCTCTTAGAAGAGTTTGAGTCTGTTAAGTAGTTCTAGATAGCAATGAGAGATCCCCTTAGTCTTCTGTTCTCTAGGCTGAACAAACCCAGTTCTCTCAGCTTCTCCTCACGCAACATGTACTCCAGGCCTTTGACTGTTTTGGTTGCTCTCTGCTGGACTTAGTCCAGCATGTCAGTGTCTTTCTTTGACTGAGGAATCCAAAATTTCATCCTTCAGGTGTGGTCTTTTAAGTGCTGGTAAGTGATTGCCACTTATAAGAGTAGTAATCACTTCCCTTGTCTGAAGGAGCTAATATATCCCAGGATGTGGTTGGCCTTCTTTGCTGCAAGACCACACTGCTGGCTCAGGTTCCACTTGTTGTCCACCAAGTCCCCTAGGACTTTTCCTGAAAAGCTCCTTTCTATCCACTTGTCTTCTAGCCTGTACTGTCCATTCAGGAATAGTCCCATGCAGGACTTTTCGTTGAACTTTATGAGCTTTCACTTAGCCCACTTGTCCACCCAGTCAAGGTCCCTCTGAATAGCAGAGTTTTGGCTAAAGCCCCTCATTTGGTGTCATATGTGACATTGCTGAGGATGCATTCTAATTTATCTCCAGCTCATTAATCAGGACACTAAACAGTATCAGCCCCAGTGTCAACTCTAGTGGAAGACCACTTGTAACTTGCCACCATGTGAATGGTTTATTGCTGAACACAACCCTTTAAGCTTGGCAGTCCAATTTAGTTTCCAGGCACCTTATAGTCCACCTATCCAAATTAAACCTCAATTTGACTATGACCATGCTGCGCAGCTCCACACACATTTTCTCCTTACGCAAATTCATCCCTGTATTTCTGTTATGAACCTAATCCTATCCCTCTGTTACTAGAAGAGAAATGGTTGTGGAGGAAGGCTTAACCTGCAGCTGACCTTTGAGTGAAATTATTGCATTAAGGTACTTTGAGTTTCCTTTTTTTAAAAAAACGCTATGGTTAATTTTTAGGCATGTTCAGTCGGTGCTGCTGCTTTCCTTCCCCTAATCCATTTCTTAGAATATTCTACTCCTCCTGAATCTTGTCCAGTCAATAAACTGCCCATTAAGAGGAGGGAAAAAAGTTGCCTGATTTCTTCTGAATGCAAAACCCCAAACCTCTTTGTCATCCAACTATAAAGAAATACCTGAGAGGCTATTCAGCCCATGAGCCACATTTCCTTCTCTGTTGCTAGGGCATTTATTGAACACCAGTCCAAGAAAAGCTGTGACTGGTTCTTATTCATTGTGCCCATCCCTACAATTAGCCTTGAGGACTACCGTTAATATTAGAAGTCAACCAAAATAATTATCATCTGTGCAAGGTGCATTTTTCCTCTTCACATAGTCCAAAGTAGAAATTTTGTAAAATTGTTGACATTTCAACCCCTATTAAATGTGATGCTTTTGAGAGAATCAAAACAAAAAAACCTCACATAATTAAAGCAATGTTCCCTATTCACTTTTACTTTTTGCTGCTTTCTGAGGAAGAAAGAAACACAGATAAGCATCATGGGTAAGGTACAGATCCAAGATAGATGATTTTTGGAAGATGTACTTGCTTTCATCAGGGCAAATATTCAGCAAATTCCAGCAAACCTCCTCGGTTTTTATCCATGGAAACAAGCTTTGTGGGATCCCTTTTTCCAAACATGCCTACACATGTTGATTCAATGACTGGACCTCCTACAGTAACCCTGTATGGTCTGTACTATCCTGTGATTTCTCTTCAGGACAATTCTCCGTTACTCTGGCTTGATATAGAGTTGTGACACTCTTTTGCACTTCCGTGTCTTGAGGCACTGACATGTAAAACAGTACATTCAGAAAGAATGAAAATATGCATGAGAATCAGTCCAGGATAGATAGCTCCCTAGCTCTTCTTCACTCTTGGCTTCCTGGTCATCCACAGAGCACAGAAATTAGTTGGTAGCCTGACTTGGGGAGCAACCTGTCTTTTGCAGAGAAAATTTAAAAAAAATTAGTGTAATTTGTTGATAGTTCACTCCAGGAAGTGCTTCTGAAAGTTAATATGGATAGGACTGTACTGGCACCTCTTTCCAGTCCTTCAACACTGCATCAGAAGACTTCACACTCTCTAATACTCCCACATACCCTGATGACATTCTCCAGTGCACACAACATAGACACTCAGTTCCATGCTAAAAAGTCTCCAATCTAGAAAATTGTAATGTGGCTCTCTCATAATGTTGGACACTGAGAAATCCAAGCAAAATAGTTATGTCTCAAAAATGAAGCAACACAAACTAGGCCCTCAGAGGCAAGTACTATGTAGTATGAATGTGGCTAGCCTGCTCTATAGCAAGATAGACCCTGAACAGTGTATACAACCACTCTATAGTCCTTGGTCTGGGTTCTAGGGATCACTTATTGGAGCAGATATATTTTAAAATGTAGATTTAGCTACTTGCCCAGGTCTAATCTCCACAGGTCAAAGATGAGTACTTATAAATTAACAAAGTTCAAAGAAAATACTGGAAAATTTTCCGTAAAGTTGGGAAAAATGGCTCCAGGAGCTTATCTGGGCATGAGTCAAGGGATAGTTTGATCATAGCTTTTTAGTATCTGCAGTAGAAAATCACAGTTCTTAATAGAGGGCTTGCCAATTTAGCAAAGGTTCAGCAAGATCAAATGACTGCAAGTTCAAAGACATGTTCCAATTAGAAAAAAGGGAAGTATCCTTCATCAGGATAATTAAGCATTGGAATAACTTATCAAAGTTTGTGATAGATTATCCATTACTGTAAATTTTTAACTCAAGACTGAATGTTTTCCAGAAGTTATGCTCTAGTTAAAGGACAAATTGATTTTGAAAAGTCCTATGGCCTCTGTTGTGCAAGAGCTAAAAATTATCTTTTCATATCTTAAATTTGTATTTAACTGGGACCTTGTTTGCCTCTCAACTGAAGTCACCTGAGCACCCAGGCAAATGAAATCACAGGTAACCTGCCATGTAAAACTTAGAGCATTTTTGGTATTGAAGAAAGGAAAAGTTCTTTAAAACTTCATAGAAATTTTCCACATTTGCCCCATGTCACTTTTTTTAAGTCTCACATTTCAAAGTGCTTCATAGTAAGATGTGTACCTGACCATCTTTTTTTTAGTGTCACCTTTTGGCACCTCCATCACAACTTTCAGACACAGAGATGCATGCTGAGTAGTTGTTGGGTGATACTTGTGCATGGCAGCGATCCAAGACATGTCTTTGAGACAGCTCACCTCAGCTCAGTTGAGTGGTCATTGCCATTGAGCTACAACATACAGAAGCTGGAACCTCCCTCCTCTCTCTGTTTGCTGGTCTGAAGTTGGAATGTGTTATCTGAGGTTTAAAACTTCTGGGTTTTTCTGAGCAAAATCTTACCCAGTCTTTTGAATTTCAAGACAATTTAATGATTTGCCTGTTTTAGGGGTTTTTTTCCCTCTTGGAAACCATCTCCCTAATACGCCAACTGAGAAGTCCCTGGAATATTTACTTTCCACTGATTTTATAGTGTATTCTCCATACGCTATATGCTCACAAGGGTCACAGAGTGCAGAGACTATAAGAAAACTGAGGAGCTTTTTAAAACCCATGAAAGGAGCTTCTTCACAGGTGGTTTTCATCTCCTACAACTCTTAACACAGAGTTCAGGAAACGCAGGGATTCAAGAAAGGTTACTGTCCTTACTGTCTTCCTTGACTCCCAAGCCAACCAAAGCAGATGGGACAAACTCTACCTTCCCTTTCTGATTTTGCTTATATTTGTCTTTTTGCCAGCCATGCTGTTTTCCATTGTAAGATTTAGGAAAACTTTATCAGCAGTTGGGGCAGGAAAGTGTATGACTTTGCACTGCTTCTGAGCTATGTAAGAGAAGGCAAATTCCTCCAGGTCTGGAGATGGTTTTTCTTTGCTGACCTCTGAGATACCTATAGAAGTGTTACTTCTACAGTACATAGGAAGGGAGAGCATTACTTATCAGGGTGGTCTACAAGTAGCAGAGGTTCTCCTCCATAGACTTCTTAAAAGGCTAACGGCTCATGACTCGTCTCCTGTAGACCTTTAAGACTCCTGAATCAAGGGATTTTTTCTGCAGCAGCCTTTGGGGCTTTAAGAAAGTTTGAGAAATTCAAATAAAAGTCATTAAAGAGAAAATAGGAAGCATATGTTTGGTTTTTTTCAAGTTATTCATGAAGAATAACATCTAAACAATAAAGAAACAATTAGAAAACTAGGAAATTCTGAGCTACAGTCAGTAACTCTATAAGAAGTCAGAATTATGCTTAAGTATATCCTTCATCTTAACTCTGCCTAAAGAGAAACAGCATACTTCGGAAGAGAGAGAACAAAGAAAATAAGTGTTGCATTTCATTAAATGGTCATCAGGAAGTGTAAATAAAATGTTTATGATGCTTCATGAGGAACCAGGCTCCCAACAGAGGGACTGCACTACATTTCCAAATGCACTCTATCACAGCTTCACTTTCAATACATGTGCAGAGAAAACAAGGGCTGTTGCATTCTGTCACTGTGCCCAGAGGGACACCCACTTTCCATTTCAAAACAGCTTCTCAGCCCTGTTTTCTCAGTGAAAAGTTCAAATGTGGAGTCATCGTTTATTCTCAATTAACACATTGTGCATCCATGCAAGTTGGTTTTTTTGGTTTTGGTTTTGGTTTGTTTTTTGTTTGGTTTTTTTTTTTGAGAAAAAGGCTGGTGCATGTAAGTTCATAGTTAAATAATGTATCAGGATACTCCAGAAATGTGTTAGAATGACAGTGCTTTGGTCATACTGTGTTAAAAACTGTGAACATAAGCTATGGTTTTATTACACTAATGATACTGCTAGTCAGCTTATGAGCAGCAGTTAGATAGATTGTCTATAAATCAAGTGAAATAAATGCAGTGATTTTCATCCACACAAAGACTAAAGATGAAGATGTAAAAATGCATGCAGTGGCTTGTTGTAGAATTGCAGATTTATTTAATTTTTAATCCCTAACAGCCATATGTTTGTGTATGTGTATGTGTATTTGCTCTTCATACTGTGGGTGAAGAGCAGAGGCCACAGTCAGTGCTGTGGAGATGAGGCCCAGTGGATACCAAACGCAGTCCTTAGCAAAACTGGTCATTTGGGCCCTGATTCAGCAAAGGCATAGTCACGTTCCTAGTATAATGCACGGTGACCACATCTGTTGATTTCAGGTACATAAATCTGAATTAAAAGAACATGCATAAATATTTGCTAAAGTACGAAGCAATCAACACTATCATGGCCCTTCTCCTGGGATAGCAGCTACAAGGCCTTTCCATAGCACCTGAAACTGAGGTCAAACTTTTGGTGCCAAATCTATTTCACAAAACATGGTCGTTTGCTGTTGTTTGTACTGCCTTTAATCTCTGAGTCAGTTATTTACTGCAGCAAATCTCCATAATGTCAGCCCTATTTAACATTATTTCTTACAGCATCTAAGACTCAGTGGTTTGGTGTATGGTCTTTGGTATACTGGTTCGGTATTGCAAAATCCCAGTTGTTTTTTTTTAAACTCACTATTGCTTTACAAGATGTTTTGAAGTGTGTCTTGCCTGTCTTTCTCAGATATTGTAATAGTACCTACTTCCTATCTGTCTAGATAGTTCGCTGTTACAGGCTTAGCTTCAACAAGAATTTTTAAAACCCTGACAAGGATAGGCTCTGAGATGCTGCTCACATAATGTGGCATTGCCTCAACAACTCACAAAAACATCCTGTTCCACCTGAAAGAAACAGGCAAGATAATGCTTACTGAAAATGATCTCTTAGTAGCTACATTTTTTTTTCCCCAAAGCACTGAGTATTTTTTCAGCCACCCTAAAAGGGCCATTGTAATAAATTGATTGAGTTTGAAAGCTTGTCCAGTTTCACTATAACTTCTGTAAGTGATTCTGTTCTATCTTAAAATGTTGTTTATTACTTTCTACTCTACTATATAGTCCTCTCTGAATTTCATGAAAAGCCATAGGCTGTGTTCCTGAAGCAAGAGGTAGGGATGCCTGGTAGCATTCCAAGGGAAATTGCTGATGTTTCTGAAAACTTTCAATTTACTATTCATAAAAAAATACGAAATGAAATATTTTGTTATGGAGCAGATTAACAAAAAACTCCCAAACAACAGACTATTTTGCTGAGATGGCCTGAGCTACCTACTGAAACCATTGCTTAGTCAAAATGTTGCAAAAACAAAAGAAATTATTCAGAATGGATGAAAAAAGGGCAAAAGGACAAAAAATTCACGTGACTCTTCAAAGTTTCATCACACCCAGAATCAAACTTTTCCTTTTAAGGTTTTGTAAATCTTTTTCACAAGATTTTTAATTTGTATTGGTTTTGAAGTGAAAAATATTGTTTTAGAATAAGCTGGTTTTTAACATGTATCGAAAAAACAATTTACAGTATTTTCCAGCTGAGATATTTTTCTCCAAATATGCTAATTCATATTTTTGCCCTGTTTTCTCCAAGCTATTCCCCAAATTCGCCCCCCCTTTTTTTTTCTTTTAGTTTTAGGAGGTAAGGGGTTTTTGTGTGTTCTGAAATTACATTTTTTTAAAGAAAATCCTTTTCTTATTTGTTTTCTTGAGCAGTTCAGAATCTGTCAGATTTTGGTAGTTCAAGCAAAATCTCATCAAGCAGGGAGAGGAAATGGCATTTGAGTAAAGACTGGACTAGGATGTGTTCCACATGTTTAGTATTAAAGCATTATTTTTCTAAGAGCTCTTTGAAATATTTGCATCTCTGTATATGCCTGAACTATTTCCTCAGGAGAAGGAAAACAGGGTGTTCTGTGGCTGATCCTAGTTTGTTTAATACTCGTGAGACATTTGGGTTGCCACTTTTCTCTTTTTGTTTATTTGCTGCCAAGCTTTCCCTTTGTTTTTCTCAGGTAGGTTAGGGCAGGAAAATGCCGCACTCATCAAAAGATGAGAAGTCCCACTGCCTGGAGCCAGATGTTCTTAAAATATTCCTTTGATTTTATTTTTTTTTCCTCTGGTTTCTTCCTCCCCCAGCACAGCAGCTGAAAGTAAGTCCCTTTTCCCCTTATGTTCAGCTGTATGTCATCTTGAATTTAGTCTGAGATTTCAGTCAATTTAAATCTTAGGGATGGGGGTCCTGAGGCAAATATGTCCCTTATTTCAGACACTTTGCCTGCAACCCAATTGTGCAGGTTGGAGTTAGCTCATTTGTTATGATTGCTTTTGGTAACAGAACAATCGAGAAGTAAAACTGGAGTGCGTTCTTCTGAGGAAAAGGCAATTCTTCCTCTGCATGAACTATTTAAAAGTTCCCAACACACATGCTTTTGCTTTGCTTTTACACTAAATAATACTAATTAGGTTAATAATATTAAATTCTTCTCTTAGTAGAAATCTCTTATTCTCAATAATACTAATGTGTAAATATTTAAACTTGCTATAAATATTCT
Source organism: Mesitornis unicolor (assembly GCF_000695765.1). Taxonomy (NCBI): domain Eukaryota; kingdom Metazoa; phylum Chordata; class Aves; order Mesitornithiformes; family Mesitornithidae; genus Mesitornis; species Mesitornis unicolor. Next base: position 87,352 of record NW_010169784.1, read on the forward strand.
CCGGTACTTATTTTTATGGCAGCAGTAAATTAGAATTCCACACTGCAAGCCCTGAACAGAGGCTGTACAGAGTTGTTAAACCCAAGCCTGTAGGTGAATTAAAATAGAAATCACATTGAAATTAGTCTTGACGATGGAACATTAAAAGCTTGTGAATGTTTTCAGTAGCTATGATTGCATCATAATTTAATACATCCTTTCTCACATATATTCCAGTTTTTCCACCCCATCTGCCTCTTTTACTCTCAGCTGCTACCATGATAGCCCCTCAGGACAGCATAATCTCGTTAGCTGTGATGCCATAATCTGCTGCTATCATAAGAGTGGAAGACAAAAAAATTGGAGAATACTGCACATACTAAAACATTTCTTCTTTTCCTTTTCAGACTAGAGGCTTAAAGAAATTAAGAACAAAAAACATTTTATTGTCTATAAATTATAAATACTATTACATTCAAGGTAACTGAATCTTACAATTAGTCTTTATATTTCTTAGTGAAGAATCTCCTCAGTTGTATTTCACTATTGAAATGAAGCTGACAGTTCTTGCCAGCTGGAAAAAATCCACTGCCAGAGTGGAGCTTCTCCCACCCAGTTTATTGCTGCAGCACAAGGAATGTGCTTCACATTTGTCTAGAATTTCAGACAATGCACAATGGCTCTCTTAGAAGCTAATGCACACACAGTGCATCCTCCAAATAGGCTCTGGTTGTGCTGGAGAGGAGACAAATGCACTGGCAGAAATACGTTGTAGCATGTTGTGACAATACATCCCTTTCCAATCCAACAGCTGGAAGCAGAAAGGTTGACTGAAGATGAAAGGGGATCCCTCCAGTACAGGTTCCAGCATCCTTGGGAGCCAGATGGACAGAAATGGAAAACAGAACTAAAGCAGGCCACAAAATTCACTGCCAGAGAGGTTTTGGTTTTATTCATGGCGATGCCGGGTTTTACTAGAAAAACATTTGCCGTGCCATAGAATCTGAAGACAGGAATGACCTGGAGCCTCCTTTGCTCTATTCCCAAACTTTGCGGGATTGTTCCAGGTGTATTTGCTAATCTGTGTGTAGTCTGGTTTTTAAAGACTTGTGAAATAAAGCAATTTTTCTGCTATTTTTAGGTTATTTCCCCACAAAGGCTTTAGGAGAATTTTTCTTTAAATGTTCAGACTACATTTCCTTTCTTATTCTCATTACTTTTAGTTTTATCATCCTAGACTCCCTCAGGCAGCTTTTCCCGGTGCCTGCTTTTTGCCATTTCATATTCTTCTGTGTAGCTGTTATGTTTCTCTACAGTTCTCCTGATATTTTTTTTTTCTTTAAGACCTCTTGTAATGTCACTTGCAGATGTCATTACTATTCTGGTCACTTCCCTCTTCCATTAATGAAGACGCGAAACAACACAGAACCTACCATTGCTCTTACTAGACACTTCCTGTCAACCTGCTAGGCTGCTGTTTATCAGTACTCTTCCTTTATGGTCCTTCAGTTTGCATTCATTCCCCATGACAGTGCTCTTATCTAAGTCTTTCCAAATTAATTTTTCAAGTAAAATTTTCTGAGACGCTGTAGGAAAGGTTTTGCTCATGCTTCAATCCAGCTTCATTGCTTCTGCTGTTTTCCCTTCTTCTGCACTAAGAATTTTGTCCAGACAAAAAGCAACTGAGGACTAACAATGCGTGTTGAGATTTTCTTTTCCCCCTTTGAGGGTAGCTTCCTGATCTGAGGATCCTACTCTATGAACACTCACTGCTGTAATGGCAGGCACTCTCAAAGGCTGGGTTATAACCAGCACTGGTAAGCTGTTGTTACTTAGGTTTCAGGGGTTGCAATCAGATGTGTCAGAGGATTCACTAGGTGGAGGAAGGGCTGCAATTTCATCTCATGCAGTGTATGTATTACATCCTATGCAGTAAGTATTAAGGGCCAGATTTCATCCCACTCACATTAAATAAAATATTTTATGTGAGTGACAAAGTTCTCTTTGTCCCAGCACAATCTTCATTTCAGGCCAGATAGAAATGAACTTAAACAGTGGGATTTTGGAAGAAGCTGATCTCTGTTCAGTGTGAAGATGGCAGAAATGTTGGTGTACTAGATAACTCAGGATTGTCTTTACCCTTTTCCTAGTAGACAGTGACTTGACAGAACATCTTCTTGAAGCCTGTAGCTTTTCACCCTAAGGAGTGGAGAAGGTCATTTCTGAGTGTTAAGAGGTTCCTTCTTTCTTTCTTATGGGATATTGTTTTATTCTCTTTGGAATGATAATGACCTTTGGACAGACTTAACCTCCATCATGAGAATCACCAGTATTCACTCATTTTTTAAGGAATAATCCCAGTGCTAATCATGTCACAATGAACTCGAGCTTTACCAGTTAAGGAGACTACTAGAAATACAGCATCCTTCTCTTGCTTCTCTTCTTCCCAGTTTTACTCTTCTTTATCTACTTTAGCATTTTTGCAAGCCTATATAACCTAGCATTCATCTGTATGGCATCTCTCAATTTCTTCTCTGCAGCCTCAACGGGCTCAGGAAAACTTTCTCTTAGTGGCATCTTGAAACCTGAAGCTCTTTTAGTCAACCTCCTGTGTTAGCACAGTTAGACTGTAGTTTCCACTAATAGGTCTCTGCTCATGTCCATGTTTTAACTGCAAAGTCAGCACATAGACAGGATGGGCCTTGAGTGGCATGTGACATCATGGCTTCTCTTGTTCTCTGCACCGTGTTTTCCTTCAGGGGTTATCTTGCTGCTGCTTGATAAGTTACGGAAGATGAAATGGGAGCAGATGTGGAGGCTCACGGCGGAGCGGGAGTTAATGAGCATGCTGTCCACTTCGCTGGCTGACCAGGTGAGTAGAACATTGCAGACTAGTGATACAACCACTACTTCATGGATTAAGGAAGGTAAGAAAAGGAAAAGGGGTGAGATATGGAAAAAGCAGGGGGATTATATTGTGCCTCTAGTCACCATTTGTTGAATCATTCAAGGGAAAACGTTTAAGAGAGGAATGGAGATTTACTCATGAGTTTTCTCTTACTACACTGAAATTTTTACCTCCTCTGCACAGATGATTCATAAGATAGACAAATGGGGTTTTCAAGCTTTAATTTTCTGTCCTCCTTTCTTTAACATAAAGCTCTCCAGACACTAGAAGTCCAAATATATATATCTTTTCCTACTGGTTATTGTCTAAGCTGACTTTAGTTTTAGGAGTCTCCAGATATTCTTTACTGTTTCTGGCAGATGAGTCCCAGCAGTCTTTTAATATACTCCTTGCCACAACACTCCTGTGAAGGCAAAAGCTCTGCTGTCTCTCTGACACAGATGGGAAACTGAGGCCAAGAGAAGAAATAGTGTGCCTATACACAGAAATGTGTATTTACTCTTCATGAGTCCTGCCAGCTCTCATTTTTAAATCCAGAAACCCTGTTAGTGTAGTACTGGACCTGAACCAGTGAGTCTTGCTCAACAGCTTGAGTGTATTAACTCAATATAGCATCATATTTAGATATTTTTACTGCTTTGAGCTATAGCTGGGTTATGAACAGGCACCACCAAGGAAGCGTGCTGCTTACTGTGCACATAGAGGTGTTCACTTGTGTACAGTATCCTTGTAGGTTGATCCAGAAGCTGCTAAATGTCATTAAAATTATTCTTACAACTTCACTGTGTTCAGTCAAGTCCTGAGTTGCTGTCTATTACTTGCATGGGGCAGAATTTTTTAGAGTGGACCAAGGTTGCTTATGTCTTACCCTAATACCTTAACCACAAGGCTGTCCTTGTAACTTACTTCTCCAACTGGATGGCTGCATAGAGGCAGAACATGTTCTGTACCTCATGGTGCAGATCTGTCTTACATGCCTTTTTCATGAAATACCTAGAGTAGTTGTTGCAACAATAAAGTGCTAGCTAAAATCCCACATAGTTACTCACTTTGAAACAGGGCAACTGCCAGGATAATTTCCATACTCTTTACTGATGCGTGATGCAGTATTTATTAACCAGGCAGTTTGTCATTTACTGCATATTACTCTCCCTAGTGGCTAGAAGAGGAATCGCATCTCTTGCCAGGTACATGTTTTGAAAACTTTGCTGGAGTCCCTTAGCTCTGGGTGTCAAGAGAGCCTGTTCCTCTTGTTCAGATCTACATGTCACCCCTTTGGTTGATAGCTCCCTCTATGGAAACAGAATTATGCAGCAAAGTTTGCAGAGTTCAGCTCGCATAACCATTTGCATTTCTCCCTGTGAGGAGCAGGGAGAAGGATAGTCAGCTCGGGGAGGGGTTGAGATCACCTCACTGTAGAAACGATGTGCCAAGCTGTTTCTCTGGTTTTGTCTGCTAGGATATCTTCAATGCAGTCATCAAACAAAATCCCTTCCTTGTCTACCAGCTCCCGTGTTTCTGGAATGTGCAGCTGTCTGATCACACTCGTTCTGAGCAGTGCTACAGAGATGTGTCTGACCTGAAGGTATGTTTTACAGGAGGTTGGATGGGAGGTGTCCTTTGCAACAGAGAATACAGGACTCCACTATGACAGAGAGATTAAGTCCCTTAAGTAGAGGGGGAAACTAAAACAGTTCATGAGGACACCCAAGCAGGGGAAGCAACTATGACTTTAGCTTTGTGCATTTTGGCTGCTAGAAAAGTCAAAGATGGATGCTGCTTTGGGGTTTGGCAAGGTGTTAGAGAAGGGCTTCACCTTCTTACATACTGTACCTGACCTATGCCACTGTACCTTACTCCTGAGTTCCTATTGCTGTCCCTGTTCTTAGCTCTTCCTAGCGAAAGAATAAAAAAAAACTCTTTTTTTGAACTGGATAAGTTTGAAACTCTTTAATCAACATCATTTAATGGAGTGAAATTCACAAAAAGGGTTGGGCAGCCTCTACCCAACTGGAAATACATTAGCCAAAATTTAAAGACCTTGCACACTCCATCTTTATCCTTTGCATATACTTAACCCAGCCACACTGACACTAATTTTTCCAAAATCTGCCTTGGAAAAAAAAGGCTTAATAGAAGCCTATTAATTGAATAAAATGAAGCTATAGTATCTGTTTAATAGTAAATTTTTCACTGTTGTCAAGTAGAATATAAAAGCAGGATGGATTTGTACAGATATGGTTAAATTAACATCAGTTGTGCTGTGGACATTTTGAAAGGCCAGACTCAAATGTCACTTGCAGGGAGTTTAGGACTGGAGCTGATTAAGCTTCTGCCAGGTGTAGAGTAAGACTGGCTGGCTAAACAACAGTAGATTCCACCAGAGCAGACTAGTGGCATCAGAACACAGTAAATATTAAATAGCTTTTGGCGATTAATTTTAAAATTCAGTTAAGGTTCATATACTTAATTTATGTTTTGAGAATGCTTTAGTAAATGAGGTTTAAAAAAAAGCACAAAACAATAGAAGAGGTTGTACAGAACCTCTGGAGCCCATCCAAACCCCACTCAAAGCAGGACTAACTTAGATCAGGTTGCTCAGTGTCTTGTGTAGTTGAGTGTCAAGTCTCCAAAGACTGAGATTCCACAGCCTCCCTGGCCTCCTGTTCCAGAGTTTGACCACCCTCATGGTGCAGTATATTTCCTAGATCTAAGCAGATTTTCCCTTGTAACAATTTGTAGAGTAACAGCAGGAGTGTTCAGTATGAACACTAGATACTGGATGAATATAGAAAATCAATCACCCTCGATACACTGATTTCAAAAGCTGTACTTGCCAAAAGACAGAAGATCTACCACATGGGTTAACTGACTTGTCAAAGCTGGCTAGCATTGCTTGAATTTCATATCTAAAGTATTCACAACAAACTATTCAGGTATGGTCCACAGAAGACAGCTTTTAAAGTTAGATCAGTATACTGGTCAGTACGCTGATCACTAAATGTTTTATGGTAGATTTTTGTAGGGCAGGGTCAACACAGGGACTTCAAAGTGTCATGGTTTTATGCCTTGTAACAAAGTGCTTGTAGAGATTTTAGTTTTGTGCTGATGTTGAGAATCATGTATGACAGCAATTGCAAGGCCTGAACCAAAAGGAGAGATGTAGTAGCAGGAAAAATGTTTTCTAAAAGATGAATTTTAGAAGAATACACCCCCTACCTGGGAGATACCATAGTATTTTTCTGTGAAGTAGCAGCTGACATTAATTTATATAATCCACTGAAACAGTCACACTGGATTCAACACAAGGTTAAGACACATACATTTACATGAGAAAAAGATACTGAAGCTAATAACTGAGGATCTAGGGCTTAGTTCAATTGCCTAAATACAATTTGAGTCACCACAGATACTCTCAGATATCTGTATGGGTCTGACAGGTACAACACAGACCTTCAGATGGTTATACCCTTTTGGCATGGCAGCTGATGGGCAGGCAGGATAACCCTAAGGTGTTTTCAGTGTTGCTATACATCTGTATTTAGGCAGCTGAACTGTGATCCCCTTGAGTGGTTTTAGAGACTGGTTAAGCTCACCTCAGAGCAGACATTTGATGACTAATCAGGCAAATTACCCTTTAGACTCCAATGACTGTATTGACTAATCTGCTTCAGGTGTAGGGCATCTAGCTCGTATGTAACACCTGCAAGTATGCATTTAATAGAAGTATCTTGAAAATATATTGAATCCTTTCTTCATTGTTGATTAACAAATTTATGTTTACATGTATAACTTAAACTTGGTTGTTTATTACCTTGTATTGTATCAGACTGTCAGTTCCATTACAGCATAGGCAATGAAGTCTAAGACACATAATACCCTCCACTGGCATTCTGGTCTGAGGTATTTAACTCAACAAGGGGTGCAGACACATAAGCAATTTCTTTGGCTAAATTGAACTTATTCACACTGTTAAATTTATCCCCTAAATACTGAATTTGGGCTGAAATCCTTTGCTTTGAAAGAGAGGCCAGAGCCTTATCTAGTGCTCATAAGCCCTCTGGTTTCAATAAAGCTCTTCCCATATCCAGCAGTTAATGATCTTGCCTTTAGGCAGCACTGTTCAAAATTCTTCATACAATTAAAAAAAAAAGCAGAAACCAATTAAAGTTGTGAATTTGCATTATGAAAATTAGCAAAATTCTAGTTCTGAAAAGAAACGGTCTGGTTTGGTATGTGGTCTTCTCAAAAAAGCAACAAATGTCATTAGCCCAAGTTAGAGAATATACTGTTAAAATCACCAAAGTTGGTCAGTTCCGTAGCATTTAGTATGAATGGTATGACACAACATATTTGCCACATCCTGTATTTCATGGTAAGACTGGAATAAGGAACGAGGTAAAAGAAACCTCCAGGGTAAGAGGGAGAGAAAGACAGATTGTGAAGTTTGTACTGGAGGATTAAGAAGGATAGCGTAGGAAAGAAGGAAATGCAGGGAGAGATTTAAATTCCAAGGTAAAGCTGGCCCAGTGAAGTATTCCTCAGTCAAATCAGACTGCATTCCTCATGTCAGACTGAAAAGCACTGATTTAATTCCATCTCGCCTCAAAGTCCATGGGACTTGAGGATTTTTCATCTCTTACACACAACACTTTGTCAAATAAACTTAGACCCTCAGGGCTGGCTGCTGATCAGGGGGGATGTGTGTGTGTGTGTCTGTATGCACACTTCTTTACTGCTTTGTTCACATTCATGCGAACACAGGATGACCAGCCTGTGGAGCACTTGAATATTTCATATTGCCTGAAGAGGATTCTAATATCTTTTGTCTCTTTATAGTTCTCACGAAGTTGCATCTCTATCCATTTTATTGATTTTTTTTTTTTGGTCCTGTCTTATGTTAGAGAAGGTCAGATGTTTAATGACTTCTGATCTCTATTTCCTTGCTGCAGATGAGCAGCATAGACAAATTTGGAAGGACTTGCATATGGATATCTTTAAAAAAAAGGTGTTAGAATAGAAATATTTATAACCAGGTTCTGTGTTGTTAGTGACCACTAATTTTATATCCATCTAAAGCAACATCAAAATAAGACAACTTTATTATTTTTATTCATCTAAATGCTTACTTTCTCCCTGTTTCATACTATATAATGCTAGAGGCTGCACTGTACACAACCAGATTGAAGTCTCTGGGCTTTGTTCTGCTCTCTGTGGAGTATGGAACCAAAACTTAAGTAAACAATTACATTTACAGAAATCTTCCTTTCCCCACCTCGAGGGCACCTGTATTAAGAATGCTTTGCATCAGCCAAGAATGTCTGAAATGAACAATTTTAACAGAAAACAAAGAGCAGGCTAAGAGGAAGCAGATGCCCTTTAATTCTTTTTTGCTAAATGAGCCAACTGCAGTCTCTAAAGGCCAGAAGTGTTTATTTTTGCATGGCATTTGTTACACCTTGGAGAAACACTCAGGAGCTGTTACTGAAGACTGACCAAGAGATTTGGAAGTGCTAATAGGCATTCTGTGCAGGCATCCACTGACCATCTTGCTTATCTCAGCTCCTCGCATAGTCCCCAGTAGCCCACCATGTCAATGGTCAAGCACATGTGCTGTAGGACCATGGCTTGCTGGAATTCACAGCCTGTGGGGCTCTGCCTGGAACTGACATTCATTTATACATTACTTTTGCTGTGTTGGGCCCTGTGCTTGCTTTTCTTTTTGGTTAATCGTTTGTTCCTGTCTGTAAGGAAATCCCAGTTACAATTGGCACAAACCAAATGGCAAGAAAAATCCTATGAAAGAAGGTAATGAATTGTGATGCCTCTGACAATGAATCATGACCTCACTGAATGAGTCAGTCATGAAGAGAAGTCTGGTTGTCAAGGATACAGATGCTATTTACATGCAGAGAATCTGATTATTCACAATCACAAAAATCAGATGCTGGACTCTTCAATGGGAATGTATCAAATTATTAGAATTTACCCACCCACCCCAAAATAGGGAAATGCTTGTAATTCTGTTGACGGCTTTTCAAAATGGTTTTGAACACAGATGATACTAAATCAGCAGGCAGATAAATAATTAACCTCATAAATTCCCCATTCTGAAATTGTGTTATGTGATTCACTGCATCCTCCCTGGCAATTTCCTCCACACTGTAACAACTTTGTCAGATTGCCTACAAAAGTTTAAAGAGCTTCTTGTCCATAACCCAATTATATCAATTCAAATCTGCCCCAAACATGACCTATTGCACCTCTTTCTGTCCCAGTCCCTGAACCACCCGGTGCTGTCCAAGCACCTCAGCACTGATCTGCACCAGCTCTGGCATTCTGCTGCCTTGCATCTTTTAATGCCAACCAAGGGACAGCTACACTGGGAGGTGTAAGGGCTCAAGAGGGTTAAACATACCTCTCCCTTGAACAAACGTTGCAGTCAGTAAGGTGCTGCTTCTCTGCCAAAAAGGGAGCACTGTGGTATTACAGAGGTATTTTTAGGGGTGTTTTTTTCAGTTAGGAGGCCTCTCATAAAACAGTGGTACAGGAGTTGAACAGAGAGCTGCAAATCCTTTTGAGGAAAAACTGAGAACTTTGAAAAATACAAGGTAGGGACAGTCTGTCAGCTTACTGTCATACAGCATAGGCAGTAAGCAGAGGAGATTCCCAGGGCACCAAATCAGGGAGGGCAGGGATTTGAATCCCATATCCAAAAGCAGTGCCTGGACCTCTGGGTTGCTGGCTACTCCAGCGTGAGTTTCTTCCACTTATGTAGTTCAGAAATACTGCTCTGAAATCTCTCTGATGACATTTTTGTGAAGTATTTGATCCTTTCTGAGAAAATTGGTTCTTTTATTAAACCATTCATTTCTAATAAAACACAGTTTAAAAACAAAGTTTCCAGACATTTCTATAAAGTTTCCAGACATCTCTAGTCAAGGCATAAGTTACACATGTAGTGCTTGTTTGTAGTGTGACTTGGGGCGTATTTGAACTTTTCAATAACCCGTGCCTAAAAAAATGCCTATTGAGATGGCTTTAAAGTGGCATATATAGGTGGCTTTACTATGCAGATTTGCTGAACATTTAGCTCCTGTTGATTTCAGTGAGAATTGTCCGGTTGCTAATTAAGTTTTTAAGCAGCAAAGCTCCATCTACAACATACTATTTTTTCTTCTTTACCTAAATTATGAAGTGCTCATGGACATAAGGGTATCTTATGGGAAATTAAACCTATTTAGGCTTAAATTTAGGCTTAATTTATTCTTACTTTTTACCCCTTCAGCCTGGAAAGTAGATGTATAGGTAGGTGTACAGGATATCCTGTATTCTCTGATTTTGTAAGAGCTGAAGCAGTGAGAAATTATCAAGATGTGTCTTTGGGTAAAAAATGGAAGAGATCGTGGTTAAGGAAACATTTGGCTAAATACTTCTTTTGGAGAAGATGCTTCAGGGGAAAAATAGATAAAGGTACCTACAGAAGTAATATTGTGTTGAAGCTTATCGTTAAATGGTTTGAACATCAGATTTAAAATATTTAATCTGCCCAAAGGGGACAAAGCAGCTGGAAACCTTAAGGAGGTTTGCTGGGATTTTTGTTTTCAGTATATTTCACAGATAACTGACCTTAGAGCCCTCTCCTACACTTCACCAGCATATAACATCCTCTGTTACCTTCCGTCTCAGATCCTATTGCCAGTCTACGAGGCTCCAGCTGTATCATCGTTTGAGTGCTTTGTGTCAGAACCTGGTGAATAAATGGGAACTACTGGTGCAGTTATCCTGTTTCACTAGGTCATGAGTGTATGGAAGTATTCCAGGGGGCTGACTGAGCGTAATCAGTGAGTGGTAACGGTTGCTGATTAACTAGGATGGTATTAACAGAAATGTAGATAGTGCCAAGTTGCTTAATGACAACTAACCAAGTGTTAAATAGATGTGGAATTTTAAGTTCTGATCTTTCAGTGCTTAAATTGCTAAATGAAGATTAAGAAGCATGTTTTTCTTAGTTCTCAGGAGGCCTTGATCAAGAGTGGGAAGGATCTGTGGGACAGCCTGGAGGCTAGCACTGTTCCTGAGCTGTCCACCCAGATAATGGCACTGGGATTTTATGTGTTCTAGCTGCAGTTTCCTCTGTAAGCAAACAGAGCTTTGGAATAACATAGAAACTAGGAGGGAAAATAGAAGAAGAAATAAACACAGTATTATGGTGCTATTCAGTCTTGGAAAGGGGATGTTGTAGTAATGAGATTTTTAGTTTGTAGATTTCCTTTCTCTTTTTAACGTTAATATAACAATTGCTTAGTCTGCAAGTGAAGTGGATTCTAAGTTTGGGGTTTCCTTTTCCTTTTATTTCCCTGTAGTCTCTTTTTAACTGGGTTTGAGGGTTTTTTCTCCAGTCAATTCACTGTTGCCCACAATGAAGTTTCTAATGTAATGGCCATAGCTTTACCTGTGCAGCCCATTGTTTTCATCATGTACCTCACTGATGTCCGTGACAGGCTATGCAAGGATGTCTTGGCCTGTATAACTTCTGCTGTAGCTGATGGTGCAATAGACCAAATCAGGCAACTGCAGTCGTAATGGAAGGTGATTTTGTGGGCTGATAGCAAAAAAAGAATATGGTCTTTGGCTATAGTGTTGTATGTCAATGGTCTTGTTGCTTTTTGAAACTTGATGTTCTTTTTTATGCTTTCATATATCACATAATATTTATCTAATCATGTTACATTTGAAAAGCAGCCTAATTTTTCGCTAGACCTGTTTTGTGGTTTTCGTACCTCAGGTCATCCAGATGGTTGCATAGTTCCTTGATGTTGTTTAGCTGCATTGGCGTGTGCTGTCTTTCTTGATTAAAAAATCAGCTTTTCTGGATAGTCATCAGCACCATTCAGCTTTCTTCAGTTCACTCCAGGCTCCCCTGACATCTGTACACATGCAGCATTCTGACATGTTTCAAATCTGATCAGATCCGAACCACCAGCTAGGCCCTTGACACTTACCAGCTTTTCCACACACAACAGATTTTGAAGCATGGCAGCAAAGAGCCTCTGTGCTGACGACTGCAGTTGTCTGGCTTTGACATCAACCCCCGTGTAAGTGGGTAGATGCATCAGCACCAGTACTTGGCTGTGATGTGACATAGTGTATGTTGATGGGAAGTTTCTGCGGCACTGGGGAGCCTGTCCTATAACAGTTTATCATTATTGGCCATTTCTGTGCTCATGATCGGCAGGGTGGGTGGTCAGAGTGCTCAGCAGGGGAATAGGATGCTCATGAAGACATCCAAAAGGAAACTCTCACAAAGTGTAGGAGCAGTAGGGAGAGGGAGAACACACAGAAGATTCTTCTTAACAAGTAGGTTTTGTCCCATTTGCCAGCTTCTCAGCTTTCTTTGATCCATTTTTAAAGTAGCAGCTACCAGCAAACAGTCCATTCTATGCCTGCTTGTAAAAAAACATACTAGTACCCTGTGAAACTCTTAAGCGGCCCTTTCGATTCCTTTAGCCCTATGCTTCTGCTACGTGTGCCTGTTTCCCTGAGGTAGGATTCAGTTGTTGAGGTTTTTTTGCATGCATTCAATGCCTTTGCTGCAGTTAAATACAATGGATGAAATATGTCAAGTTGTTTTCAAAGAAAGGAGATTTTGAAGATACATTTTTCAGTGGAGGAAATCCATCATCTTAAGTTTATGTCCTAACCTATCTAAAGCTCCTTTTGTTTCTGTAGTGTTATGTATTTTCAGCACACGTTGTAGCAACATGTTATCGCACAATTAAGCTCCATTTCTGAGCGTATGGACAAATGAAAGCCAGGAAAAAATGCAGCATTACCTGGGAAAAATAGCTACACCAAGTATTTTTGTCCAAATTATTTCCCAGACTTATGCTGTGTGTAGATGCATCACAGTCTTGATTAAAAGTGTACCTATAACCAGAAAAAGCATTTTTCCCATTTCTGAAATTATCTTTTGTCTCTACAGTTGCTTTTCTGCAGCTGCATGTATGGTTTTCTGACATCCTGGTAGCCTCAGCAGTAAAATTGCAGGAAGGGATAAAACTTTTGCTATCAGGAGATATTTTCACTGGCGTTGGATATGTAGAAGAGGGTGCCGTAGCTTTTATGGCAGTTTAAATACTCAAGTGGAGAGCCTATGTTGTTTGGTCAAGTTAGTTTAGTACAGGAGAAATTCAGTCTACGTCCTTCTCTTTCCTCCTCCAGTCAGCTTATTTGGCAACAGGTAGAATGATTTCAAGGGCTCCTCGTTCCTGCGAAGTTGTGTTGCTGACATGCAGGGAGCTGCGTTCATCTGCTCAGGGCCGCTTCTGTTCTATGTGCTGGGCTTCGCCTCTGTGCATTCCCTCCCACAAATGCAATGTTTGGAGCAGAGCTTACCACACAACCGGCTCAGCAGCTGGCATTGCAGCTCTGTGGCTGTGTGTGAGTGACACTGTGCCTTCACGCAATTAACTTAATGGATTCAGAGAACCTCCAGAACTCCTAGCTTGGAAATATTCCCAAGGGAGACTTTTTTTTTAATCTCTTTAGAAGTCACAGGAATAAAACTGAATACAAAGCATTTGGTGGTTTTTTCCTTATGCCTAAAATATAGCCTCTATAAAATGAAACCATTCCTGCAAGCCAGTTTTGGCTCGCTCTTAGTTTTTCCTTAGGGCCCCATTCTCATTCACACTGGCAGCAGTGCAAAGTCGCCTTGATGTAAATGAGAATCAGGCCCTTTATATCAGCATTAGAGTTAAATCTAGGCCAGCGTGAGAGTCATCTCCCATTAGCAGAGGCTAAATACCTGCTAGAAATTGGAATTCAAAGGGTGAAGCGTTGTACTGCATCACTGTGTTGTGTAATGTAACTGAGATCAGTCCTGTGCAAATGAAGCAATGGTGAAAACCAAGACAGATTAAGTTCAGTCATTTTTGAAGGGTGTAAATGGATACAGGAATTAATTTCAAGCTTTTTCTTCTCAATACCTAACCAGAGAAGGGTCTGTCTGGGCTGAAACAGTGAATCAGTTTCATTAGCTGAAACAGTCATGTGAAAACCTGAGATTAATGTTTAATACCTACATCCCTGTGTCTCTCGTCTTGACGCCTTCTTCAACAGAGTCCATAACCTATGAGGTCTGGGATTAGAGTTGTGGCAGCATTTGTCAGGTGCTGCATCACAAACTAGAGCAGCACCCTAACTCAAACGTGCAGGTTATTCTATGGAGGAGTTTCAAAGCACATCACATGGGGAGTATACAGTTAACTTGAGAAAGACGTGGTGAAGCCTTCGTGATAAAAAGACAGAACCAAGTCTGTGTAGTTTTGTGGTTGTTTTTTTGTTTTTAAGAGGGCAGCCAACTGAACACACATAAAAACAGCAGATAAAGCAAATCTGTATTCTAACAGCAGGGTGCGTTTTCTCTTTTTTCCCCTCTGAGGTAATTCACTGGAACTCACCAAAGAAGCTGCGAGTGAAAAACAAGCACGTGGAGTTTTTCCGCAACCTCTACCTGACATTCCTGGAATATGATGGGAATTTGCTGAGACGGGAACTCTTTGGCTGCCCCAGTGAGGCAGACGTTAACAGTGAAAATGTAAGTGGGATATATAGGTCTCGAAGTTTTAAAGTGTGTTTCATACAAGGCATGGGCTACGTGAAGACTTGGAGAGTTGGTGATGCAGGTAGTGTGGTGTGGAGTGACTGAGGAAGATTGAGATCAGGGCTAGGATTCCAGGAGTGACCCTGTGCCTCAGTTCCTTGTCTGTAAAGCTCTCATATTAATTCTGCCTTTCCCCTGCTTTTTGTTTCTTTTTTTTTTTTTTTTTTTTTTTGGCTGCCTTGCCTTTTAAAAATTCCCAACAGAGGTAAGGTCACAAACCGAAAATGACTATTTAGGCTCTTCATTCCATTAGGCAATTTTGCAAATCTCAGACCTAAAACTTTCTAGGGGAAGGGCTTGTTTCTTGCTGTGTGTTTTTTCACCATACAATGATATCAGTTTTGGCTAGTAGATACTAATGTACAAATAATGAACAAGAAATAAAAGTATCAAGACTGTTGTATTTAGGTCTATGAGGTTTTGCCATGCTGCAAACCACAGAATGAGTTAATACTTGAAGGTACTCACAGGCTGTGAGACTGTGCAGTTTTTTCTACACTGCCCCTAACCAAACACAGCGGCATTTATGTGTATCTGCATAAAATTTGCAATCAGAACCTTTCAGACTAAGCAAATCCTTTGAAAATGGTTGAAATCAAGGATGTTTACATACAGATGTTCTTATGTGTGTGTGCCTTAGTACATATCGTTCCAATGTAAAAAAACTGTTAACTGAAACATTTATACACAACTGTGTAAGAACTCTTTATGTGTAATGTAGTCTCTGGAGATTTCTAGGCTAAGTCGCAATTTTGGCTACGTAGTCTGAAAGGAAATGAAAAGGAATCTGTAACATTTTATGTTATCTTTCAGAAAAAAAATATTTCTAAAATATACAACATTGTCTATATAAAAATCAATAAAGCAAAACCAGTGTCATGTACACATTAGCAGTTAAGAGGTAATTGGCAATCAATAGCATTGTTGAGGCTTGTAGTGTTTCCTTTTAGTCTGCGGAAAAAACTGACCACAGGAGATGCCATTCTCAATTTTTAATTATAGCAATCAGAGATTGTTCTGATATATTTTAGCCTAAGGCATGGCTCCCCAGATACTTATTTGACCATCCCACTGTCTTCTGAAAGGAGTGGGAAATGATGAGAAACTGGAGATAAACATTAACTAGGAGAGACTGAAGCAGGGGTGAGAGAGAGAGAGAAAAAGCAAATGCACAGTGAGAGCAAAAGCACATGAAGAAAGAAAATCCTCTGCAGGAGTGAGAGGCTTTTAGACAGTCAGGTGGACTGAATGTGATAAAAGACCACTACTAAGAGTCTGATGGTCAGAGACATCAAAATACAAGAGACACAGTAGAGGGTAAGATAGGAGGAGAAAGGGGCAGTGAGGCATTAAAAAAAAGACAACAGAACAAAACACACCTTCATCACACTTTAAGAATGCAGGTTAAAATTATCCTGAATTGACAATGTGTTGTGTGGGTTCGAAGGGCACTAAAGCAGCCACAGACTTGTTGCTATATTTTCCAGAGCTCTGTAAATCCTTAATAAACAGATTTATTCCAGTCAACGAATCGTTGGGGAGCAGTGCACAGTGAGTGCAAGTCCTTGCTGCTGAAAATGGCAGTCCTGAATGTTTAAAATGGCTCATTTTACTGAATTTGTATCTAGTTGACAGACACTGGAAATGACTAACTGTTCAAGCCTGTTTCTTATTCAAGACGAGTAGAACACAATATGCTATATGGTATGGCTTATGTCTGAAAAAGAAATGTAACTCATTCTTCCATTTATAAATAAAAAAAAAAAGACATACTGGAAAGGAATGAGCTAGACATACAAAAATACATGAGTCCTAACTTGCCAAGAGACACCAAAAAGTTAACAGCCTTCTATCAAAACAATCAGATACAGAAAAATATCTAACTTCGAATAGCTTAAGACTAGTCACTTGGGAGAAAGTACTGTTTTTATTAGTTACCCTTGATGTAAGCTCCTCTCTAAACTTGACTATGTCCTTTTTATTGTAGAATACAAAAAGCATGTTTCAGCTTTGAACTGATGAGACCCTAAGAATAGGATTATCATGAAAAACACTCTCTCACTCTGTCTGCGGTAGCACATACAGTGTCACAGGTGTCCTATTAAAATACAGTACATTGCTATGATATATTGCAGGATAATCTTCAGAAGCAGAGCATTTTGTAAGGTGAGCAGGGAACCACTGTTTGTCATTCCTCCCAGTTCAAGAACTAGGGAACATGAAGTGGAAATAGCAAGTAGCAGGTTCAAAACAAAGATAGACTTTTCACCCACGACATAATGAGCAGGAAGTATTGTTGCTAAAAATATATATATGCTCAAAAAGTGACTCTTTACAGAAAGGAAATCAATCAGGAGCTGTTAAGCTCTGATGCAGAAAGTCCTTAAAGGACAAGTTCAGGACTAGAGGAGCATTCTGAGAAAGCATCACCACATACTCGCCCTGCTTTCACACTCCGCTCTAGGCAGCCAGCTCACAGCTGGAGACAGGATGTGGGGCTAGATGGACCCTTAGTCTGACAAGATGCAGCCATACATTTCCGTTAGATTCCTAACCATCTATGTTACTTAAAAGACTATAATTTCTACAAAGTCAAGTTTGTATAAATTAGGAATTGCTATTGGATATCTCTTATTACCTATTATTTTTTCCTTTCTTCTCTAAATTGAGAGCAGCCCCAAACCGCAATTAGGCTTTATTATGCTAGGCATCGTACATGGGTAAAAGGTGCTCCTTCAGCTGCCTGTGCTTCTCTGCACTGTGGACAAAATGTTAGAATAGCTCTGCTGGTTTTATAATCAGAGAGAATTACTTAAGCACTAAATGAAGTGAGCCCTGTTGTGGAAGAAGCAGGGGCTTACTGTGAGTCTGTCACTCACAGTCTGGCTGTGTCAAAATCTACCCTTTAGGTGTTGTTCCAGTATGCCAGTCAATGCTTCTCTACAGTTTGATATTTGTAATGATGCTTTATTTAGAATGCAGCCTGTAATTAAGGAATCTCATCTGTAATGCAAATACCTGTAAAACGTGAAAAGGAGGCGTGGCAGTGGGTACCATTGGGCTGGTTCTGTTACTCTAAGGCCTCTTTACACTTCTCATCAGTACTGAGATGGCCTTAAAATGAATGTAAATTATGTATCTTCCCTTTTTAAGGATTCTTTACAGTGCCAGAGAGATGTACAAGGGCATTAGTTTAAAAGGACTTCTCTCACTCTTCTTCTGTGTATGTGTGCGCATGGATGTATGCTTAAATATCTATGTCTATATACTTGTGGAAAGATTAGTACTTTTCTTCTTTTAATGTAAAACCACAGACTACATTTTAAGAGCTCTAAAGTCAGTCGTTGGATCTTATACTCCATATTATGGAGTATCTAGTCAGTTGTTGATCTTAAGCTGCACCAAACAGCACTGTTATTAGGTTCCAAAAATGTTACAAATGGGAATGAAGAGAACAAATAGGGATCCGAAACGGAAATATTAGAGTCAAAGAAATAAGAACTTAACTAATTTTTCTTTTTATGTAAAAATGCGTATACATATGTCTGTGTGTCCATACGTGTTTCATCCTTTCCTTGAAATGCTCAAGCTGAAAGACCCTGTGTGTTGCAGGGATCGGCCATGGATGGGGGCCTGCCACAAGCTCCTTGCCATAGAGCAGTACTGTAAGTGCCCTTTATTCAATACATAATAAAATGAGATTACACAGAGCAGGCTCTTCTTTGCAAATTGATAATACAATCACCCCTTTGCATTCTGTGCAGATTCTGTATGAGAAATTCAGAATATGAACCAAATCCTCCTGTAAACACTGCCATTGACTCAAGTGGCCTTTGGAGCATGTCCTTAGTCAATCCATCCTACTTATTCCATGCTGTTTCCTCCTTCTCACCCGTTCTTTCTTATTTGATGCAAGGAAGAAGATTTGCGGGAACCCACAGAGGTGAAGCTCACCATAATCTCAAATTTGAACGTTTCTTATTGGCTTTTAATGCTTATGTCCAGCATTTCATTTTAAAAGACCTACTGTAAAGCCTAAAATATTTCAACAGGATCTTCTGTGTACCAGTTTATCTCTATAGTTACGCTGTGAGACAGATTTTGTAAGCCTGGTTTTAGCACACAGGCACACACTCAACCTTTTAGCATTCTCATAAAACTTTTTTCCTGCAGCCAGCTTCTCACCAGGTATTTCTGCCAAAGCATTAAATCTGAAGGTTGAATGGGATGTCCCCTATTAGTGAAGCCTGATGCAAAGACCAGAACAAGATCAATGGGAAGTTTATCACTGATTTCATTCAGTTTTGGGAAAGGACAGTAGATTCCCATTAGAGAAGACTTTCAGAAAACACAGGAAAAAATTCTCTACAGAGTTTAATTTTCAGATTTTCTTATCAACAGTAAAAAGAAACAGTGTAAAAAATCTAATTCTCTGTGAAAACACTTGCTTAGGAGTATACTTACTTACTAAGTGTCTTTTTTCTTACTTAGTTTTTTGTGCAAAACCAGAGTCTTAGTATTATATCAACTCTGCTAACTAATTCTGCAATTTTTGAGTGTCTAAAAATAGCATGCAAAGGGAGCTTCCAAGTCAGCATCGGGGCAATGAACTTGCAATCAGACTGATGCTTCGAGTACCCTTTGCTCCTGCAGAATTTCAAAATACTGCATCATTTGTAGGATTGGGATTTAAACTTACTATTTTGTCTGACATAGTCTTTCTCTAGTAATAACAGATGGTATATGGCAGTTTTGAGGTGAGATCCTGGCTTCCCCAGCTGTGGTGTTTCTATTATTATAACTGTTATTGTTATTAAATGCTGAGCTAGTAGCCCATCCTGTTAGTTGGCTGAAAGTCGCCATTATACTGCTCTCAGCTGCTTATAGTATTGCTAGATAGGGGATCATATGGACTCTGATTTATTTTTTTTTATCATGCTGGTATGCCTCTTTTTTTCTTTTCTCATTTTTATAAAGTGAAACATGGGGAAAAGCTTGTCAAGGAGGGAGACAGGTTGCCCGTACCACATATTCTGATGACATATTCTGGTGGATATACTCCATACCTCAGAGGAGGAACAGACATTTAGCAAGTGACTTTTGGGCCAAGAACGTGTCTTTTGCCAAGCTGGTGAAAACTTACACAGATTATAGGACTGAAAAATCATGGTTTACACATCCTCAGTAGTGGTTTCTTTGACTTCAGGAAGATTCAGATCTCTGACACTCTTTCTTATGAGTGTGTATGCATACGTCTGACCAGATTATATACGTGCCAGTACCACAGTGCAACTGATTGTGCTTTGGAGAGAGGGGACCAGGGAAAAGATGAGCATTTTCTGTGACTGCTGCTTCTGAATGCTCCATACCGGGTTCTGACTGGACAGTAGAGCTGAGAGCAGGAACCTATTTGGTCTCTGTTCTGAGAGACATCCATTGCCCGCACTGTTGTCTAGCCAGTATGGAGTAGAAAAAAATGCAGATTCACCTATAAAAGAGGAGTAAGCCAGGTCAAAGACATAAAGGAAAGAGTTAACTGAGACAGATTCTGGAGAAAGGGTAAGCAGGAAGAGGAAAGGACTGATTGGTGCCTGTAGGTACAGGGAACTGGCAGATTACTTGAATAGGGACCATAGGGCTAGAAACAGGGCTGGGACTGACTTAGACTGTGGAACTTCCTGCACAAGAAGGAACAGGGCTAGTAACAGTCTGGGGAAACAAAAGCAGGGAGACCAACCTGTCAAGGTACTGTGCTGCAAGGGAGGGCTGGGAACCACTCAGCCAAAAAAAAAGGAAAGGAGATGCAGAGGACTACCAAGATCTGACAGCTGCAGCTGAAATCAAGGGAAGTTCTGCTTCATATATACAGAATTGTCTGTGATGTTATGCGTGCTGAAAAATTGAGTTCTTAATTGTGTTGATTGTTGCAATCAAGATAAACCATTACTTCCATTTAGCAGGACTATTAGCTACTTTCTACATGCTGCAGTAAAATTCCTCTTGCTAGGTAGACTTCCTCAGACAGTATCCTCTTTGTCCTTAGCACATCTTTGTTTCACAGAAGGCTCTATTTGACCCATAGCAAATATGCAAAATGTTATGACTTGGGAGGAATAAAAGTTTAATTGACATGGGATTAGTCTGGCTTTTATTACTAATCATTGGAGAAGCCAGGAGTACTTTATGTAGGTCATCCCAAACAAGACTCGGTGAATGCTTTTTCCTCCCTACATCATCATCTGCTTTGTTTATGCCATGCTAAAGGCAACGGTTAATTCACACACTTTGAAAGTACTAAACAATGCAATCCAAATTGCCTACTGGTGGGAACTGGGACAGCTACACAGGAGGAAATGAAACTGCTGCATTTTATAACCAGATTATAGTTTCATCCTGGGCCAGTGTTAGTTTTCATCTTGGTGGCTAAGCTGAGTTGATTTTGTGCTATGAATTTTAACTGTGCGCACCTGGGAGAAGGAAAGATGATCTGAAAGTTAAAAGTTTTAGTCTAAGCTGCTCAGATCCTATTTTAGCATGATATTGACTGAGTGACTTAAGCCTAGTGTCATCTCACCTCACTTGATGAGGTGAGACATAACACTTGATGAAAGAGAAATGCCTATATTAGGGGTTTTATCTCCTTGCCCAAGATCTAAATAGCTTCTAGACACAAAACATTGTTTGTTGAGATTTTATTTAAAATACTCCTAATCCCTAAGAAAAGACTTCTGATCCTGGATTTTGGATTGATCTCATCTGAGATGAAATCCTGTAGATTTTGCTGGGAAGTAAATTGTTTCTGTGACACAGCAGGTAAAAAAAAAAAACCACAAAACTAAGCCAATCACAAATTTGCTTACACTAGGAACAGCCTTAGGAAGGGAGACTTATGAACAGACTAACCAGTTCGCTGGTGGAAGGTACATGTTGTGTGCCGTGTGTCATATGGGTCTAGCATCTGTCACATGTATAGAAAACAGCACCTCATCTCATCCAAATGTATTAGTCAGACAAGTAGACCTGGTAAGTCACAATAATTTATGGTACAGTTGGATACCTTCTGGCCTGCCTGTGCCTCTCTGGTCAGCCTAGCTTCAAAGACTACTTTACCTGAGATGAAGTCTGATCACCTGCCACAGCTGGTGGCCCACAGGAGTAATTTACCATGTATTTTTTTATATATTTGTCTCTTTGTTTTGGTATTATGCATGACATGGCTGCCATTTTTATTTCTGAAACGACTACCATTGTGATGCTAATGAAAGCACTTGTTGCTTCCCACTACAGTATTTCCTAAGAGAACATCTACCATACACAGTCTGAAAAGAATACATTTTTCAACTGTGAGAGTGTTTCCTAGAAGTGACATTTCCCACATGCTCAGTGGCAAGTAGCCTTAGTATTGAAAATGTTGTAGAAAGAGTGAATCTTATGCTAAGGAGATACCTGCATATGAGAACACATGCTGTCATTGTAAGGTTGAGAAGTTTTTGCTATATTAGACATATAGTTATAACAGAGGGGTCCATAATGGGGATGCCATCTCTTTATCCAATACAGCTGATACTAAGGTCCTCATTTTGATTGTGCATTGTGTTTAAATAAACATCTGTTTGCACAGATCCGTCAGCTTTCCCATTATAAACACAACTCTCCACAAAGACATAATATGGGAGCAAGCCTTACACAAAGGTGTAAGTTCTTTGTCTGTAAATAATAGATCCATGCAATATGCATGCTGTAGATAGGATTGTATCATTGGAGAAATTTTGTGATCTTGTAACTGAAAAATAATGAGATAACTCAGAAAGAGATACATTTAAGGATATATATGTGACTGTCTTATACAGAATCACAGAATATTAGGAGTTGG
>NW_010169785.1:0-37712 GCF_000695765.1 Mesitornis unicolor
GTAACAGGAATCTCCAGGCAATAATGTTGATTGTGTCATATCCATGCAGTCTGCAATGTTTATTCATTTTATTTCTTCCAATGCTTTTTGAATCCTTTGACCAACCACTGTCAACTTTGACAGAAGGCAGGGAGCTTTAAGGTTCCTACAGCTATAGTGAAAAAACATGTTTAGGAAAGGAAAAGAGAATCTATGAGTGCCTTACTAAGAGAAAATGTGAACTTGCTCCACATTAGGAACTAAGGGGTCTACAGAGGCAGCAGAAAAGACAAAATCCCTAATTTCAGGAGTTTTCTTTCAAACCGAACTCATGCTTTGATAGACACACAAAACTCCAAGCATGAGACCCGGCGTTATAGGAAACAAAACTTCATCTGTTTCATCACTCAGGAGTTATTACATCTCTGGCTAGAAATATTAATTTTGCTTTTTCCTTTCCTCATTTCTCTTGACAAACATTGTTTGGTTCTGTATGCTTGTGTTTGACTGCTCTCCCCTTTCCCGACTCCAGACCATCCTTGGATACCAGGTCTTTGAACAGTACTTCACGAAGAAATTGCCCATGTACTTAGGATTTTTCTGTTCCAAATGGACTGGAGCCAGCTTTATATTAAATCAAGTACCTTTCAGGATTCCCCTCAACTGCTGTACACTTCTGGAAAGCTATTTCTTGTCAGAAGCCCAGGGACTGTGATCAGTCCAAGCTTCAGGCTTTCTTACACAGTTTCATGAAGAATCATGCTGGCCATGATTCAAAACAGGTTAAAGTTTTGATGGGCATTTGGTTGGAGTCAATTCACTTCACTCTGCTTTTGCACTATTCTGAATTTAACCACAGCACCATCACTGATTCTCACATGACCAGGCTCACAACAACCTCTTCACTTGTTTTTATCTCTGTTCAAAATTAAAATCAAATGAACGGCTTTTGAGAAGACACTCTCAGGAAAACATTTCCACTTTTAACTAGAAACAGGTTTTTCTGTTCTTAACAACAGATTGTGGTTTTCAAAAGCCAAAACCCTTTCAAAAATCAAGATTTTTATCTTTTTTCTTTAATAAAACAAAAACAATTCCTAAAAAGAGAAACATTCCCAAATGGGATCAGCCCATAGGTGGATCCAACAGTGGATGCCCACTAAACTATGTAAGAGAAGAGGTTTAGGATAGTCTACCTGCTGAGACAACAATGTCTCACCACTTCAGGCACTGAGGAATGTGTTAAAAAATGCTCTGTAAAGAATTGTATGCAGAAGCAGAGAAATTAGATGGGAGGTAGACCCCTTGTCCAGAGTTTCCACATCTAGACCTCTACCTGCTGTAGTTAATCTAGGCTGAAGCAATGAGCATCACGGGACTGAAATACCTTTCCCTCCGTCTTCCCAATGGCATTAGCTTTGGAAAACAGTCAGACCAACACACAGGGAGGTAACATACCAGCAGTCATCCCTTATGCTAATAGGGGGCTAAGCTTTCTACAAGCAGTCCAACCCACCATCAGTAATACAAGATAAATCTGCTTTGCAGTGCTTTTTGGCTCCTGTCTCTCCAACCACAGTGGCTGGATAGATGGCTGGATGACTTACTCTTTATCCTTAAAAATAAAAATAAATCTTCTGTATGTGTGCATGCGTATAATGTAGATTTTATAACAGTGTCTGAAGGCTAGCTCTGTCAAGCTTGAGGTGCTTAAGAAAATAATTTCTAGGATTTGAAGCCACACCACTCCTGTTCACCAAGGTGTTGCAGACAGCAGCTTCGATGTCGTACTTTCTGCTTATCCCTTTTTCTTGAAAGACCATGAAATTAAGTCTATGCAGCCCGCAGCCATGTGGTGTACTACTAATGCAGGATGACCCTTACAGTCCTATGCTTATGAACTCCCTGTTTGCCCAGCCCAGTCAAATATATTGCCCCATCACCTTACCACATCTGGAATGACTTCCTGTGCAGCCTCTTTTTCAAGGTACAAAACATACCTTTCTTTCACTTACCTATGGGTAGAAGCTATGTGTGGGCAGTTGCTGGTCGATAATGACAAGGTTTATAGATCCTCCTTCTACCTCAAGATATCCTGTGATGGAGCTCAGCCTGGACAGGATCTGCTCCTCCTGGTGAGGATGTGGAGGATGTGAAGAAATGTGATAGCAGACAAGGCATGGTTTTAAAGCTGTTGATATAGTAATAAACTCCCAAGCTTGGATGCCAACAGTGTGAGGACATAGCTCTCCTACACATCTATGCAAATAGGCCTTGAAACTTATTAATTTAGCGGTAGGACCAGGGAAAATGTTGAAATCAAAAGACTTGTTTCCCCACATGCTGTAGCTCTCTATGACACTGTACTTCACCCAAAGGGCAGGTATTGGACCTGTGACATCTGCATCTTACAAGAAGAGGGTTGGTTTGTGTTTGCTGAAGATAAATCCTTACCATGTGTCAGCAACTACTAACACAACCCTAACTTTTTCCCCAGGTAAGACACACAGACACTCACACACAAGATCTCCTCTTGGAGCTCCTAAATTTCCTAACCACAGAGTGCAGATAATCACAAGGCTCCCTCTATACCCCATTTTATTCTGATTCATAGGTGGCAGAAAGCTCCAGATTTGATCTCTTCCCTCTCTCTTGCTCAGTCTAACCAGTAAAAGACAAATATACAGTCAGGACAGGAGTGCAGGTGTAAGACAGCAACAGAGAGAAGGAAAACAAACCTGAAGCACAGTTTGAACATGCACTTTACAGGACGATTGCCCAGGTGTTTTCAATATCTTTTCTTTTCTACAGTCCCTCCAGTAATTTCTAGCTGTAGAAAGAGAGCTCCAAAATGCCACCCCAAATTGCAGATGAACCCATAGCATCACAGAGCTTTCTTTCTGTTTCTGTGGAGTTGGGTATTGCACACAGATGAGAATGTCCTGGATCGGTCTAGTTGGAGCCAAGAATGCTAGACACTTAAAAGCAATTTCCCGTCCCTATTTCACACCTAATCAGCCCAGGGGTGTGTGTGAACTCTGTAAATGTTGTTGATGGCACTTTGCTTTTCCAGCTGCAAATAGGCTGGCCGCTACTGCTTGAGCTAAAAGCAACGTGGTGTGTTCATTATGACAGATCCCTTACCCTTGACGTGGTATGGACACCACAGCATATCCACACATATTCTTTTTCCCTTACCCTGGCATACCCTTGGTTGACTCTCCCAGGTCTGCTCCCATGGTGATATACTGGTCTTCAGATGATAAGAAATTGGCTTTAAAGACACATTGTTTAAGAGATGACCTTAGTACCTGTCTCATCAGAAAATGGTCTTCTGCCTACTGGTAGATGGGAGATGTGACTTAGGTCCACACGAATTTGTTCTGTAGGGTATTATGAATAAATTAAGGAAATTATTAAGAATAAATTAAGGAAAATTAGGGAGAGGCAAAATATTCAGGTTAAATCCAGGTTAGCAAAGGGATGAGGGGAAGCAGAAAGGAAGAAAGGATTGTTATTGGGGATGGAGCTCCACCCTAGGTTTACCACTGATTATTTTATTGAGACCACAGGAAATAAGTTTAGTGGATCAGCTTCTGTGAGTGTTTATCTCCTTCGCAAACTATTCAAGAGACTGTTTCTAACCAACTTAAGTGACTAAGTGAGGACATTTCTGGGTCCAAAACAGCACTCAAAGTTAGGGCAAACTAAACAGTTGCTAAAAAAGAGATATGCTGATCAAGAAGATAATTGAGCTCCACTCTTAATAGGATATCTGTAAATATAAGGGTTAGTCTGGCACTGCTGGTGCTGCATTTCTTCATTTTTTAAATTTGCATCAGTGCTTTCATCTGCTCTATGGGTATAAAATCAGTCCCACCAACCAAATGTTGAAAATGTGATGATGAGAAAAAATCAAAACAAACAAACAAACAAAACCTCAAGATAACAAAGCACTAGAGCTGAGAGCTGAAATGTTTTGGCTATTGGATGGTGTGGGGCTGGAGTGTAGGTTTTCTGAGCTATTGATAAGGTTGTGAAAGACTGCTTGAATTTTTGAGGAAAATTTCCCTAAAATTTATATTCTCCAGTATGTTGCTACTCTCTCTTCATTATCTAATAGCTTGGAATTATATCTGCTGTAAACTGAATATCAAATGTAGAGAAACATGATCATTCAGTGGGTGATTGTTTTTTTTAAAATCTTTAAAAAAAGTTTTAAAACTTTTTTTTAAAAGAAATTTGCTGAAAAAAATAATAATGTATAGATGATTAATTTCAACTTGAATACCTTTTTGATAAGTGAAGGTAGGTGAATCTCATGTCTATGGCACAGATTTTTGCTTCCAGATTCGACTTTGACTTTCTGTTCCTATAGGAAGCTTGTCAAATACATCTGTAAAAAGTCACTTCTCTCCCTCACTGCTTGCAGTGATAACCAAAGTGTCAAAGCTGGGGCAGACCACACAGTAGCTTAAATCTTCTATCTTGAGGCATTTTTTCAAACTGTTGGATCTCAACATCCAACTTGATTTCCTAAATATATCTCAAGGCGGTGGATACTTCTCTGCAAACTTCTTTACTTTTGTTGGCAGGTTGCGCCAGGCATAATTTTTCAAAGCTGTCCTCTGGCTTTTCTATTTGAAAATAAATCACTCTTCTATCCTAAGACACAACCCTTCTTTCCTCTGTTTACTAATATTGTTGAGGCTAATATTTTGGGTTTGGTTTGTTGGGTTGGTTTTTTTTTTAGTGAATAAGCTATAATAATATAGGCTGCCGCCTTATACCCTGTGCAATAACTCACATTTAGAAATTTCACAGTAGCTGTAGTGCACCGCTGAAAGGCTGAAGAGCCATTTTTATCTTTCCATTGAAACAGACTACATTAAAAAGCAGTAGTTCCTCTAAATATTCATTGCAAAATGAATTGTTCTACATCTATTGCTACTTGCATTAACCTAGGATCTTCCAGTCCCGACAGCATAGCTTCTCCAGTGATGAGTTCTCCTCTCTCTTTCTCTAGGTGGCTCCAGATCAACCAGTCCTGTCTGTTCCTCCTTCACCTCCTTCTAACTTCCTGTTGAACTCTGAGGGGCAGGAAGCCAACACCTGGCTGCAGTATGGGCTCCTTATAACTATAAACTTTTTGCATGAACTACAGCAGCCCTCAGGGTAGTTTAGTTTGGCAGAAGCAGACTGGCCATATCGAGGGATAATACCAACTTTAAACGCTTTTCACACACAGAATGTTTTGGCTTGTGCACATGAGGTTTATCAGCAGTCTCCCAAAACCCGGCTTGAAGAACTTTTCTACAGCTCTTTGACGACTAAGCAAATGAGGAGGATAGTGCTAGCTTGACACATTAGGTTTCAACTTTTTCTGAACTGCTATTGCCTTATATGTTTTCATTTTTGGCAAGTGTTCAGGGTCTGCATAGTGAATTTAAACGCGCTGGCAAAAGAAATGGCACAAGATCCCCCACTTCCTCAGGCGAAGCTCTGGGAACTCTGTAAGTCTGTCATCAAACACAGTGTCCATCCACCAAGGACTTTAACAGTCATCAAAAGAAGACGCTGCCTCCTGCAGTCACTCTAGGTCAATTTTCTTAGAAGTCCTTTATGGATTTCCAAGACAGCCATTGACTCCCAGGGATCTGTAGACCAGTGCTTGTTCTGCTCCAAAGGGACACGAATCCAGCAAACAGTGGCAGGAAATATCAAGTCACAGTCAGGACCTTTAAAACCATACGGAAAGCAGACTGATGGAAGCTGACAGTGTGTATTCCCAGCATGCAGTAGTGAACTCCACCATAGCTAGAGTTGAAGAATGATCCAAGGATTAATATATGGTTTTTAAGGGAGCTTTTACTTCTGTTTATGCAATTATTTAAAATGAAATAGCTACCTTTGGGAAAGAGAGCGTACATTTGATTTAGGGCTTTTTTAATAAACGGAATCCATTCAATTCCTTCCCAGAGTTTTGGGTAGTAAGGTGGTTCTTTGTATGCAACAGTGTATGTATTTAAATGTTCACAGCTATGTAATAGATTCATAGATTTCAAGGTTCAGAAAATCTGATATGACCTACTTTACTGATCTCCTACTTCGCACAGCCCTTACACATTCTTTAAACTGAAAAATAGTTATAATTTTGGATTTTGGGGGTAGTATAATATTGCAAGATGTGTTTTCATTTTAATTAGGATGAGAAGATGAGTTCTTCTTTCTTTTGCTAAATGGAAATGCATCTGTCAAAATGTTTTCCTTCAACATTTTTCACGAAAAATAAAATATTTCAGCATTCCTTGAAACTGGAATGTTTCACTTGGATTCACTGATCTGACCGGAAGTATTTTATTTGACATTGGTTCAATGGTAATCTGCTTTTATGGTGTTTTTTCACTGTGGCACATTGCCACTTGGACGATGTAGTCCCAAGCCTGCTGGTGTCATTATCACCTTTAGTACAGGTATTATAGCTGGGTTGTCCAACCTTAGTGTCTTTCCTGAAATTCCATAGAGGCACTGTGCAATCTGCATCCTTGCACATTTTCAAAATTGAACTTGGTCTGTTCTAGCTTTACAATTAGCCTTGAAAAGGAGTTAGCCTTTGAAAAGCCTGTTGGATGAGATACCACCAGAGGTCCCTTCCAATATAAACTTTCCCATGTTTCTGTGATTAAAAGTCTGTGTAAGGGAACTGCAGTTGTTCCCTGTGCAGGTCTGGTAAATCCAGTTTTCAGTCTTCAGTCCTATGTTTGACCTCTGCTGAGAGCTGTCACATGTGTAGGTCCTTCATTGGTTACATTAGTGCTTTCTAGTCATACTTATTTTGTGCTTGCACTTGAAGACATCAATCAGGCTTCAGCTATGAGTGAGTCGTTGACATATCTTACCCACAGCTCTGATTTGGTTGATGCAAGATGGTTTCTTCTGGCCTTAAAAATATGTGTAGGCTATGCATGCTAAGAGTGATGGACCTCCATCCTCTTCCAATTTCTTTTCAGTTCTTCTCTCCATTTCCTGCTTTTCCCTGGCTCATCTGGATGTTGCAGTAGGGTCTAGGAAAAGAGCAATCCTATAACTTCCCCTACTGCTGATGCCAATTTTGCACCAAGGAGTCTGGCAAGAATGTGGCTAGATATTGAGCCAGTGCTTTCTCTCTGGAGAGTTTCCCAAAGTAATTCCATCTAATGGAACAAAAGCTCCAGAAAAGTACTGTGTTTCTTATAAAACAGATGTTTTAATGCCTTGCCAGTGCCTAATAAATGGCAATGTATTCACACTGTCAAGGTTGTAAACTTAATAAATTACATTTAATACTGATATAAATACAGAAAACCACACCGAAAATAGACAAGAAAAGTAACCGTGTCTTATATAAGAGCAAAAATGCTAGTGTGAGGTTTCACCCAGGCACATGTGGGTGTGTATCTGTATATTGTATATACAAGTGAATGTTACCAATTAGCTGAGTAGTTCTGCATTACTCAACCAAGACTCACCTGCAAAAAGAAAAAGAAAAAAAGAAGGAAGAAAAAAAGGGGAATTTATAATGTCAGGAGGATTGAGTTATATTTTGCAAATTGCCATTCAAAAGTCAAAGTAAAGCCTTAGCATTGACTAATGTTTTCCACAATTCACCTCATTCTTTTCTGCTTCAGTATCCTGACTTATGTAGCAGAAGGAAAATGAGGACTAAAGCTATTTCAGGTAATTCTAACAGCAAGAAAGGGCTAACACTCATAGCCAGCACTTTGAGGTAGTCAAGACTGGTGACTACCTAAACACTTCCACCTCCTGCTCCAGAGACTGAATTATAGAGACTGATTCTCCATCATCTTGTATCATATATACAAAACAGACAAAAATGACTGTTAAAAATAGCTATTGTTCTGCACAGCTCTTTACTCTCATGTAGCACACCCGATTTACATTGGCAGTCTCACAGTTGAAAAGTCTATTCATACCTCAGACCTTTCAGATTGGATCAAGTGAAGGAGATGAGTAAGTAGTAATTTTTTTCATGCTGGCACATGCTGGCTCCTGGTTATAGACATGGGATGATGCTATTGATGTATTTACAATCCTGCTCTCCAGTGGGTCTTGCAGTCATAATGAAATCTGTCCGTTATCTTTTTTAATTGACACCTCCGAGGCCAGATTGAATCTTTCCAAAGTCTAATAAAGTCTTTTTTGTTGATTTCAACATGGCTTGAATGAGATCTTTCACATTTATGGGCATAATTTGAGGCTGTCATTGATACTCTGGCAAAGTGCATACCTTGACCTGTCATTGCGGCATGGGGGATATTTTATACCTACTTTGCTCTTGTTTTAAACCACCTAACAGCTGTGAGACCATAAAAAAATCAACTTCATCCCAAGTCAAAACTGAAATGCTGAAACTTAGCAGCAGCTGTATAAGGGAGTAGAAAATAGATCTTCCCCTTTGTCCTGAGACTTCGTGAGTACTAGTAACTCAGCGTTTTCTCTGTCATGGACTTCACCCTCCCTCTCGCATTGGAATTTCCTCCTCTTTGGCTTTTGTCCAGGATTTGTCTTCTTACCTTTAGGGTGAGATTTAAGGTGCATTTACTTGCTTTAGGTTTTGCCTCCTTTTTTAATTATTTGTTTTCCTTGGTCTAAGGAATGTGTGTTCTTCAGTGTTGCAAATAAACATGTCCCTGCTGCAAAGAAAGGTGTTGCATTGTAGACCCTCATCCTTGCAGCGTTTTGTACGATCTTTTCCTCTCTCAAACAGACTGAACAGGCTCCTGCTCTGGGTGAGACCCTCGGTCACTGTCAATGACCAGCACATCCAAGTTTGGGAAACAGAGGCCCTCATGTTTTTCTGCTGTTGTTCTGGCTCTTTCTTTTGTTTGTACTGCATCTTTTACCTGGGCCTGAGGTAGGCTCTGCCTTTCTTTATATGGGTCTGGATACATCAATGCAGTATTACAGAGTTGATGAGGTTGGGAGCGGCCTCTGGAGATCATGTAGTCCAATTCAGATGGAGAAGGATGTTCAGGGCAGTGACCAGTCAGGTTTCTAGTATCTCTGGAGACGGAGACTCCACAACCTCTCTGGGTAACCCATTCCAGTGTTTACCTACCCTCACAGCAAAAAAATATTTTTCCTCTGTTTAATCAGAATTTCCTGTATTTCAGTTTGCGCCCATTGTCTCTTGTTCTGTCTCTAGGCATCACTGACAAGACCCTGGCTGCATCTTCTTTTCTGCTTCCTCATCGGGTACTTATAAGTACTGATAAATTTGAGTTGATAAACTCATTGATAAAATTCTCATGAGCTTTTTCTTCTGCGGGCTAGACGACCCAGATCTCCCACTCTCTCGTTGTATGAGAGATGCTTTGACCCCTTAGTTACCTTCATGGCCTCCACTGGGCTGGCTACACTATTTCCATTCCACTCTTGTCCTGGAGAGTCCCGTTCACAGTACCCCAGATGTGTCTCACCATTTCAGAATCAAGGAGAAGTACCACCTCCCTCCACCTGCTGGCAGCATACTTGCTAATGAAGCTGTGGACCTCCTCTGCCATAAGACATATTTCTGACTGATGTTCAAATTGTTGTCTACTATGCAACACTTTAACCACTCTGACCCTGTAATAATCATGGTCTGATGAATGAGTGTATCAAGTGCCACTCTGTGGTTGGTGTATGTGGAACGGGAGTCTACTACTGTGGCAGAGGCTTTTGCTCAAGGACTGGTATCTCCTGTTTTTTCACTCAGGAGGTTGCCTTCTTCAGCTCTGAAGTCCTTATGACCAACAGGAGCACAGGTTCACTTCTCCCTGTCTGTGGACTTCACATAGAATCTGTGGTGAGGTCACTGTTTTTCAGCAAGTCACTTCAAAGGGCCTATACCTTTCCTTTGACTATAAAGGCTGCTGTGGGTGGTAGCTTGGATGGAGACATCCACATTAGATGTATCTGTTTACTCAGAGGAATCCCAGCTGTAAGCTCTGGGGTCTCAGTTAAACAGGGCTATAACTACTCATTTTAATTATCAATTCTTTGGGACTTCTTGCAATAAATCTCTGTTGCATCTTGCTTGAAACCTCTTCTCAAGTCAGTGTTGGCCTCCAGGCATTGTCATACAAGGTAGAAGGTGAAATTACTTCCCATCAAGGCAAAAGAAGTGCAGATATAGGTGTCTTTCTGTTTAGGGAGCCATCTGTTTGCCATCTTCACATGAAAGCTGTGTATCCCTGTAAACAGAGTTGAGATTTTTGCTTGATTGCAGCAATATGCCCATTTGTTGTTTTTCCTATTAACCTTCCAGTGATGGAGCAAAGAGATTAGGAAATGAGCTACATGAAAGAATTCAGAATGATATTCTCTATCAGATCTGGCTGTTTCTGAGGTATGTTAGAAATGAGCCTTTCAAAGGGGGGGAGGGTTATTCATCAGAGTCCTTTTAAACTTGGAATTCACAGGTCAAAATAAATGTGTGTCTCCCCTTCTTTCTTTTTCAAAAGAGTATCTGAGTAAAAGGGGACATGTTGACCTTGGAAATTACCTCCTTCTGTTCCTGAAGGAGATGAGAGACAGAAAGAAGAGGTTAGAAGTGCGAATTGCTGTGGGGTTTGGATGTTGAACCCGTTTTGGATGTTGCAACATGTTTGCTAAACAACACAAGTGATGAAAAATTGCATTCTTCTGCTCACAGCTCCTTTATCAGCCTTCATATCAGACAACAGGACAACGAATCATGACTAGCTAATAACAATTAAAAAGGAAAGAGGGTGATCTGATGACCCCCATGGTTCTGGAGAAAATCGTGCAAAGCATCGAAGATCTGGCTTGGTGCTAACCGCTGCAGACAACAGCATCTGTACAAAAGGATCATGTCAAAAATAACCAACATTAAAAAAGGCATTCGTTCTGAGCAAACCTAAAATTAAGAGCAGGCTCTGATTCTTTCGTTTCCCCACTTGTTTTACAATAAGCCTTGATTTAAATTCCAGACAAGTCAACAGAAAGACTTCTAGTAACTGGATATATGGACACTTCGGCATGTCTAGCAAACCAGACAGTGCCTACTGAGGCAAATATTGCCACAAGGAAACCACTGACCAGACTATGCAGGTCTGACCCAGTCAAATCTGTCACTGGATGGGTCAGAGGCAAGGAACCAGCTTTATTTTCTATACTCTTAGGTATTTCAGGTGTCACTCAACAAGGGCAAGGCTCCTCAGTGTTGAAATAGGCTCACATGGATATCCCAGATACACTGTCTGAAATGACCTGAAACACCAGTGTTTAGAGAACTGAAACACGTGGTTTCAAACAACATAGTTGTCTATGTGTCTGTGTGCTCAGCTGAGTTGTCCCCACTCTGACATCCAGAGTCATTTGAAATACCCTAAGTCACCAAAAACATCCCCACTGGGCTCAGTGATGGGATGCAGGATCCAGAGGAGACCTGTGTATTTCAGGAGCAGCAACTAGAGGTCATGAGTTTGGCCATGCAGGATCTCAACTGGGAATTTCAACTGGGAATCTCAGCTGGAGCTAGACATCTGTGTGTGTAGAACTGGATTGAGCCCAAGGTGTGAGGTTCTGTTACAGTCAAGAAAGAACTTAGTCAATACCTAAATTTAGGTTTCTTAATCTGTGAGCTGAATCCCACATGTCTTGTTTTGGAATACGTAATATAATACGTAGAATTATTTTAATTTGCATAATAGAGGTAGGCAACACACCGGTGAAACTGAATTTCCAGGCTTACTAGGTAGTGTACTCCAAGATTTGGGAAAAAAAAAAAATTCCTTTGTCCAAAAGTTTCAGGATAGTGCTGTTGTAATGCCAGGATGCATATACTGATGTACACGCAGACACACAGAGTACACTGAAAAGACAATCTTATACACGATCCTGGCCTCTTCTGACCCTAAGCTTGTAATGCCATAAACCTAGACAGCAAAGTACAGTTCTTCCTCTGAACTGTTAATGATTTTAACTTGTTTAGAACTTGCCTCACCAGAGGATGACTGAATCTTGTCTGAGTTTAGTTGTCTAAAAACTGGACATCTATTCTATGCATGTTTCTGAGCTCTCTCTAGAGTCAAAGGAAAGGAATAGGCCTCATCTGCAGGAGATGAGTCTCCTCACTCATATGTCCTAGTTAAACTTTCTCCTAAAGGACCCTGTGCCCTTTCCTTCAGTAGAAGGGAAGACGACCAGTTTGGATCTTCTACCGTACTGTGAGTTCTTGATTTCTTTGCACACCTGTAAAGAGCCCATCTGAGCTGCCCAAGTCCAACCTGGCTACTGTCTAACTACCACTCCAAAAGGATTGAGCCATGTAAAATCTGGGGGTATTTCAAGTCATATAAAAGCCATCCATATGACTGGCATAGTCTAGACATTTAACTTCTAACCTTCAGATAAAGATCACACCAACAATCAGTACCACATGCCTAACATTTTATGCAACACACTATGTGTGTATCCAAAAGAGGATGACATGCTTGGAGATATGGTCAATGACACTAGTCATTAAAATTCCTGTTGATTTTCAACTTCTCGTACTTCTAAAAGTCTAGACGTTTAACTTCTAACCTTCAGATAACTAGAGGCTGGTGAATCCTCATTAAAGATCACACCAACAATCAGTACCACATGCCTAACATTTTATGCAACACACTATGTGTGTATCCAAAAGAGGATGACATGCTTGGAGATATGGTCAATGACACTAGTCATTAAAATTCCTGTTGATTTTCAACTTCTCGTACTTCTAAAAGAAATCTCAGCCCTCATTGTTGGGCCATGACTGCACTGTGTCTACCATAAGGCTGACAACCACACCAAAGGCAGCTGGATGTTGAGATGCAGAAGTGTTCGCCATGGTGCCAGTTTTACAGGTAGCGTCATGTGCATCATTCAGGCAGACACCAAAATACGAAATATAAAATCCCATTGAGTAAGGCTCATCTATTACAGTTTGATTTCAACGCACAATATGCATTTTGTAAACTGTGCAACTATCTGGAGGTATTTTATAATACAAGCCAGAAAGCCAGCTAGGTGGAATTGCCTCAGTTGTAAAATTAAATGAAGAGAGGAGTTCCCAATGATTTCTCCCAGGACTGCTGTGAACATTTTTATTTTCAAAGTGGAGGAATTAACCTAGGCAAAGGATTACTAGCACAGGGGTAGTATATGTGTCTACAGATATTTGCAGAAAAAATAAAGGAATTTCAGCAAAAAGTGTTAAATGTCATAAGCAGGAGGTTAAAAAATGAGAAGAGAGTAGGCAAAACTTCCTAACATTTTTATTTGTTTAATCTATCAGCAGACATTGTAACTCAAGGCACAAAAAATTGAAAGATGTTTAAAAGTAGGTTTATAGCTTCAAAATAGAAACATTAAAATATTTTCATTGCATTTTATCAATATTTTAATGGATTTAATTTTCTATGCTCCTTTAAAAAGACTGGATTTTGAGTTGAAGAATGTCAGTCACCGTGATTATTTTGTCCTTAATGTTATGAAGAGAAAATAATAAACAAAAGTCACAAGAGAATAGCACATAAAGGTTTTATGAAGAAAATGTTAATTTAGAAGTTCTATTTTTATTTTAAAAATCTAGTCTGAAAAAACCCCTTTACCTGCGTGTAAAAGTGGACTTAAAAGAGCAGCAGAAAACTTAATAACAAATATACTTGCCCAAAGGAATCTAGATGACCTTTTCTTGTTCTGTGTTTTTGGACTGGGTGCCCAGGTATTGTTTTCAGGGTACTTATGGTGATGAAAACTAAAATTACATGTTGATTTTAGTAATCTCAAATCCAGAAAACATTACCTAATCCATTAATTTCTAAGTGCTCCTGAACTATGCAAATGCCAGAAATTCAAAGAAACATTTTGGAACTTTGAGGATTGTTGTGCTTTTTTGATTCCTTCAAGTTTCCTCTCTCAAAGAACCAAACAAATAAACAAACAAAAACCAAATCCAAACAACAAAATTTAAGTGCAGAGCAAATGCTTTCTGGTAGTACAAAAGGAAAGGTGAACAACATGAGAGAAAAGAGAATAACAGAGACATTTGGAACGATTTTTTAAATAAAAATATTTTTAATTTAGGTATTAAAAACCCCAAAACCATTCAAAAAGAATCAAAACCTTTGAATTTTTATGAAACAGACAGATAAACAAAGAAATATTCCTTACAGCCATCTTGAAAAAAAACTAAGCAGCTGAAGTGTGAATTATAATGGAACTTGAATAAGAATGGATGATGAAATCTAAATTATTTTTAGAGCCCTGCTGTAGTGATAAGTAACAAGGAACTTTTCAAAGCTTCAAATCATAGCTAGTGATGGGTTCCACCTGATTATCAGTGGACAGAGACACTCAAGCAAATCAACTGGGCTAATGATCCTTTGTACTTGAGGGAAGATTTAATAGATTTAATGTATGATTTGTCCAGAGCGAAGGTCTAAAATGAGTGAAACAGACTGTAGAAGCTGTCATTTTTCTCCATTGGGTTTAAGTGAGAGTCAAACTGGCAAGTTCATCTTGAGAGGCTTCTCTTGTGAAATTAGACAAGGTAAATCCCATCTGATTTTTTTACAAATTTGGATGCATTCTTTAAGTTTTTTTAAGATTTTTTTGTTGCAATTGAAAAACGGAGTAGAGCAGAGGAAAAGAAACTTAATGGCTGCGATTTGCCCCTCTTTTTTCCAGCTATCTGTAAGTAAGAAACTTAATGGGTGCAATTTGCCCCTCTTTTTTCCAGCTATCTGTAAGAACCAAGGAAGCTGTCAGAAAAAAGAGACTGAGTCAAGCGTTCCAGAATAACTTGTAAAACTCACTCCACATCTCTAACAAAAAGGATCCTTTCCAGGAGGTTGGAAATGGGCAGCTTCAGCGAGTTCCTGTTCCTCATGCCCTTTCTTACAAACAAATCCGTCTCCAGGAACCCAGTGACTTGATGAACTTATGTAAAGAAAATGACTTGGAGAATTAACCCGTGGTTCCTAGGCCTTTGTTACTGGCAGGGGAACTGGAATCTTTTGATTGCACTACTATTAATCAATTTAACGGCAATACAGTCATGCACTTGGTTATGAGGTCACCTTGGGTTACTAGCTGAAGCACGGAATGACCTCAGACCTTACTAAACCGCTAAGGGGATTTTGAATAACATACTTACATGTTTTCATTACATTCTGGAGAAACCATGGAGGGGCAGGTGGGGAATTGGGGGAAGGTTTGCTGTCTGCTTTGTCTATTGGTTTTGCTTTTATCTTAAGTTGGTTAAACACCTGTTGGGTAATTGTAAAGTTTTCCTGTAACTAGAAAGAATGTGACAATTTTTTCTTTCCTCCGGAAAACAGGGAAGGAATGTCTTGGAAAGCAAAAAGGCAACAGCATAAATCTTAGCCCTTCCAATAGCTCAACGGGTGTAATGCTCCTTGCCACTCGTATGAACTCAGAACTTGTGAGTTTAATTTTAGATGATCATTTGTATTGGGTCAGTTCATGCATAAACGCTGTGACAGAGTTCTGGCAAATTAGCTGATCTCCTGGATGTTCTGCTGGATTAATTATAGTCTAAGATATTTTACTGGTTATAAATGCAATTTGTATTTCAATGCCCTCATTTTCTGAATGTTAGCTTTCTTAGCTCATTCTAAGAAATGCTTTAAAATAGTAACATGGGTCTTTATTTTATTTCATAAATGTGCTAAGGGCATTTAGAAAGGTGTGTATCATTCTTTTAACTATATTAAGATCTGACCTTGCACATTTGTTCAGTTTGGATTTTTAAAGAAGAAAAGAATGGCATCGAAATAATTGTGAGGTTTTTTGTTGATAAATATCTTGAGGTACAGTCTTTTATTATAAAATTATTTCTAATCCTCTACCACGTCCATAAAATGAAATTTCCCTGGAAGAATCAAGCAGGGGAGAAACATTAAAGACACTCTTTGCAGATTTCAACTAAATTGAGGAAAAGCCTTCCCTGAAATATATAATCATAGAGCCTATTCACACTGTTGTAAGAAAGTTGACATTATGGCCCATTTGGACTTTTTCCTATTAGTTTTCTCTGGAAAAAAACTACACAAGGAACCAAGAGAAAGATTTCTCCATCTGTTTCAATTCAAGACAGATCAATTTGAAGGAAAAGAAAAAAGAAAAAGATAAAAGTAGGAACTAATTTCTGCGATACTGCCTTTTCCATTTACAACTGAATAGAACTTAAACCAGGCTTTAACACTTCCTGTATCATTTCATGCTCCATCATTTGTTTTATTT
The DNA here is from genome assembly GCF_000695765.1 of Mesitornis unicolor. Lineage (NCBI taxonomy): Eukaryota > Metazoa > Chordata > Aves > Mesitornithiformes > Mesitornithidae > Mesitornis > Mesitornis unicolor. The sequence goes on from NW_010169785.1 coordinate 16,279, forward strand.
TCTCTGCTGCGAGCACAGGAAGTATGCTTCTGGTGTTGAAAGCAAAGAAAGAAAGTAAATATCATGTTTTCACATAGATAGGTCTTAGAATCCAGATCTTATTGTCAACATTTCTACTAATTTGCCTTTTGTGGGCTCCTATAAGCCGTATCTGGCTGCTTTGAGAACTACACACCTTGTAAGATATCGCCTTCCCCTGCCACTTCAGTGGAGTACAGGCACATAAACCCCAGCTGCATCTGTCAGAGCAACCTGGGCCAGGATCCTCTCTCCAACACAGGATGCTAAAGTGACTACAGAAGGAAAATGTAGAAGAAACTCAGACAGTAGAGAGTTATTTATCGCCACCACACCCTCCCAGCTTTCAGCAATCGACTTTATGGACTTCCTCAGAAAATCATGTTTCGGTCTCTGCTGGATTTCTCCCCTGTGACGTGGCCTAACCCTGTTTCAGTGCATTTCTGTTTTTCCTTTTAGAACATCTGGAAGCAGCAAGTCTCTCCCTTTTTTCAGAGGAGTGTGAAAAAGGGCGCAGCTTTTTGCCTCCTGATCACAAGGGCCACCACTGACCTGCTAGTGCTGATGGGCCAAACAGGATTTCAGAATCCACTTGATTTACGTCCCCATCTATAATCCTGGTCCGCCTTCCTTTCCTTGGCCTTGAATTAAAGTGCATTTCACTGGCATTTACACTGGGATTTTCGAGCAACTTGAAAACTATGAACTGGATAGCTCTGATTTTAATAGATGGTTTTATTTCTATAAAAAAGCACAATTACAGCTGCTTAATAAGGTATAAGCATCACAGGGATGTTTAGCTAATATGTCAGTTGACAGAAAATATCACCCGAAACTATGCCTGTGTCTCACATAGAGCACAATGCTTTGCTGGAGCTATCACCTTCTCAGAATGGATGTCCCCAGGGAAACACCCAGTCCTCTCTCGAACAGGTGGTTTCTCCCTGGAGAATCACATAGGATTCCTCTGGTGAAACACGAGCATCACAATGAAGATGTAGTCATACCTGAACCTCTGTTTTATTTTTCTATTTGGAGGATACTGAGGCAGTTCAGTCAAGGAAATCTGGGATTCAAATAACCTCTTTACAAAATTTGTGTGTTATTTTTTTCAAATCTGCTTAGAAAGAGGGGCTCTTTATCTCCAGTACCTATAAGGAGGCTCAGGTGGACCAGCAGGACTTACCCTGCAGGCATGAAAAGTATGATTTTTGCCTGAATTACCACCCCAGTTCACTATTTTTGATCTAGCAGTTCCTCCCCTCCTCTGTCCCTGTCTTTTCATACATCTTCTAGCACTGGCATTTTCACAGAGTAATACTGACTGATTTGTGCATGGATCTCCAGCAAAAGCAAAATGATCGGTCCTCCACCCCTTTTCTCCAGGCTCCTGCAAGCAAAGAGAAGAAAGAGGTATGGAAGAACTCAAAGTCACACACCAGGAGCCACATGATTGCTGCTTTGTCACAAAAACTAGGCAACTAATTCAGTTCCCTCTTTCTAGTCCACTTCCATACTTGCTCTTCTATGAAGTTTCTCATAAGGCCCTTCTGCAGAACACTTGTTCAGAGCTCTTCAATTTATTCCCTCTTCACTATTTTGTCATGGGGAAAAAGAGTAATTTCTTGTACCGCCCTTTCTTTCCCAGCAAGATTTCTATGAAGTGCCTTTTATCCCTTAGGGTGATGAACTCCAACAAGCTCTGGTGCAAGCACCAGTGAGGTGGTGCCAGAAGAAGCCTGCCATGAGGTGAACACAACTCAGTATTGCAAACTAAGATTTGGAAACTCGACTTCCTAATGCCTTTTGCTGGATCAGTTTTTCAAAGAGCTCTACAGTTGGTTCAGAATGCAAAATAGATGTCTGGCGTTTGTCTAACTGCAAGCTTCAGGGGAAAAAACAATCTGATACAAATAATCTTGGAGAAATGCACTGTAACATCATACGGTAATATTTTATGTAGCAAAACTACTGCAACTAGAGACAGAATTTGCTATCAGTTGGTGGCTTCTTACCAATTTTTTTTTTCACTTTCTTAATCAAAGGACCTAGATATACTACTCCGTATTAAAGTCTAACCCCTGCAGATATTTTCTTGATTGAAGAAAGGCATTTTTAGCTCAGCATTTGGCAAAAGAAAAATCATCTGAAACTATCGAACACAGAAAGTTTAACAGGTTAGAAAAATGTTTGGACAAAGGGAGAAGGCAATAATAATAAAGTGCATCTGGGTTGATAACCTCCTTGCCAGCATCTTCAGCCAGCTGGAATTGGAAATGGCAATGATACGAAGCTCTGTACACACTGCGGTTGCTAAAACTTAAAGCAAAAATAATGTACAGTAAATACTGAAAATATGACTTGGTGATCAGCGTACAGTTTTTTAGAAATCAGAAGTCTAAGCAGTGCCTATAAAATAAATATTTGCTAATTTTTTCTATAAGAAAAGCTAATGCTGTTGTCCCTGACATGTTACACAGTGCCACACCAGGCCATACAAAAAGGGTCATGCTGGCCAGGGCAGGTCGTACAATAGAGACTTTCATGGTGGCAAGGTACAGCTGCCAAACACCTCTTAGCAAGGTCTTTCCTGCTGGTCTTTTCTTCTTTAGCACAGCTTAGCAGTGCTGCACAGAGCTGAGATCTCCCTGCTCATCTTCCAAGAATAAAGAAAGGCGAGGCAGAAGTAAACTGTGTGAGTCTCATATTTAGGATGGGAGACTTGGCATCTCCAAGCTCCCCAGACAGTGGATATTGCACTGGGTGCTGTCATTTGTACTCCAGGTCAGTGATCTGAAGTACAAATAAATGGCACTCTGATGTCAATGCTGTTTAAACATGTTGTGAACTGCTGTGTGGTTTCATTTAGGCTCTAAGCCCAAACTTTTGTATAGCCCTTTCATAGGGGGACGTTTATTACCTGCCAAAAGCTTAAAAAAAAAAAAAAAGGAAGAAAGCTAGTTAATAGCACAGAGAAATAACTTCCTAGAGGATATCTCCCTTTCCACTCTTTAGCCACGGGAGCAACAGCTTATTGTCTCCCATCTACTCATCCATTTGCTGATCCGTCTTCCTGGGCCTGTCATCCACCAGTCCGAGCAAAACCGGAACCAGCTGGGATCTGTTAACTGCCCTGTGCTGCTGCAGCTTCATACACATGGTTCAGGTCAAACACACACTGAAGTGTTTTCCCTGAACAGTGGTGATGACCTCTGACACTTGATCTTACATGCTGGACAATTGCAGCTGCCATTCACCTTGGAAATAGCAGTGGATTTCTAACTACCTACTGCCTTTTTATACTGGAAAGGTATCCCCAGGTAGTTCAGACTCCTGGAAGGTAGTATAGCCCACCGCTCACAGAACCTAATCACAAGAAAAGGAAAATAAGTCCAGAATGGACTTAATAATTCCATGTTTTAGCTGGTTAATCCATTTAATTTTATTTTTTAAATTGATTTAATGGTTTCATTTAAAATATTTAATTCAAAAAGTTCCTTTTCCTTTCCTTTTTTATTTGTGAAATAGCACTGGTAACACACTGCACAGGTTACGGTTCTGCAGTTATGTCCACAAAGATATAACTAGAATCGTTCTACAAGATAACAAAACCTATGTCTTAAATAAAAGGGTTTGGTGAGAGGTTTGAAAGTGAACTACCTCACACGCTCAAATGCTGTTTTTCTTTTCTTCAATATAAACCTACTTATCTCCAGATGTGGAAAACCATTACTGCTACGTGAAAAAGCAAGTGCACTGCAGGTTCAATATGCAACTATAAGTCTGCAAAAATAAGTTTGGCATGGCTGTTCTAAATGCTTTAAATTTTAAAACCAACTTACTCATGCCACTACTGCCAGGAAAAGCTGACCTCTAAGTTGAAAACTCCTGTTCTAATTCTAAGGTCAGTGCCTTTTCATTTTAAATCCCATTTTGTTTAATTGAAAACATGTCCTCTTTCAGCTAAATCAACTCTCCAAAATGGGCAAACATACAAAGAAAAAGTAATAATCATAATTTTTTATCATCATCACTATTACTACTTTGGTTTTGTGGGGATAATTACATCATGCCTTTTCTCCTTATGATATCTGATAAAAAATGGCCCTGAGATGACCAGGAATAACATGGACTGTTTCTCTAACACTGATTAGGAAGCCTGGAAGAGAGTGTGGGTAAGGATTGGCAGAGCAGGGGGTAGACACTGAAAGAGAAACAGAGATGGATGGACATGACACACACGTCTTACTGTATCCCCAAAATCACACTTTTCACAACACTGGCAATACTCTCATCTGAAGGGACATCTTCCAGGAACATGAAGGGACAAGGATGAGGGACTGCTGCATGTCTCCATAGAAAGCTGGGACAGACGTCAGTTGGGATTCACTTTCCCCAGCCAACACTTCCTTTTGATCTGGTCACCCTTGGCTCCTTTTATGCATCTTGAAGATATAATTAACGCTGTGAAAGGAGTTATAGTTGCAGAACCTCTCATCTTAAAGGAGGCGTTCAAAGGAGATCAGCTGAATCACACCCAAAAGTGCGCATTTCTCTTCTTTGACTAAAAAGAGAGAGGCTTGTAAGATGATTTTGGGTGTAGATATATACAATGCAGACATATGTGTGTCTTTGGTCACCTAAATCCTGCTGTGTGGAGTAGCACAGTAGCTGCTACATCAGAAAACTAAATGTCATCAGGATTTTTGTATAACTTCAAGACAAGAAGCAGTGTAAAGGAGGCTGTGAAAAATCAATACAGCATCTTTAAAGATGTTTGCAGGCAGCTCCTTTTGTATCATGAACAGCATGGCAGAATGTGCATGGCAATCTCTAGAAATACAGAAAGCAGTAGATGGAAATGGGTACAGAAAGCAAGAAGGAACCTCATGATACCAAATTAAACATAATACTAAGAGCATGCAACCATGGATACAAAACCAAAATTCTCAGTTGCTTTTCTGATCATGTATAACATTGATTGTAACTGAACACCTCTAAAAAAAATAGGTTAATTATAGTCAGCACAGGAGAATGGGAACGGTGAAACAACTGGATATTTAAAGAGGGTCTCACTACAAAGAACAGTGTATTCCACATTTTCTGCCTGAGCCAGGGCTTAAAGAGAAAATATGTATTACTTTTTGTCTGGAGAACACACAGTACTTTACAAAACTTTGGCTTAATCTTTAGCTTCTCTAAGTCAGCATTACTGCCCTCATAACAAGGGCTCGTAATGTTAATTGACACCAGCTGAAAATCCAGTCCTTTGGGTATAGCTCTCTGAGATTCATTTTGCCTTTGTCATTCAAAACCAAGCAGGTTAGAATGTGATGTTGATTTTTCCACAGAAAATAGTGATTTTTGGTAAAAACTTGTTCAGCTGAAAAGTTAAAGCTTTTGGCTAAAGCCTGAAACTATACTTTTGGAAAATGTGTGGCAGCTTCTCATTGGCCTGTAATGCCAATATTTTCTGCACCCACTCACTTCCCTGGACAGCAAATGCCTTATAGCTGAGAATATCATGAGACTGCTTGGCACTGTAGCATCATGGGAGATGTAGTCTAAATGAAAAATTGGACCCAGACCAGGGAAGAGGGACTTGAGGTACCGAAAATACAATTCCCACAAAGTCCTACTGTGCTTTGTCCTTGGGAACATCTGTGGTCTTCAGGTATTTCCTTTTACTGCAAATATTGAAATATGCCATGGAAAGCAAACACTTTTTGGAAGGATGAAAAAGTACTTTTGTCAAGAAAATTCTATCAGAAAGTAGTTTATGGGGAAACATTTCAACCAAGCTCCACGGAGACCTTTTTGAAGAAGATACAGTGGAGAACATTGCTTAGCTGCTGGTGAGTATTGAGTTGTCTTCCAAACAAATACCTGGGATAAAAGGTGTTGTGATAAAAGATGCCTCTACTTCAGATAGCATAATTTTATGATTTACTATATTGCAGATGGGAAGCTTAGAACTGAAAAGGAGCTTGCTTCCTTTCCCTTCAGCATTTCTAGAGCAATATCTGCAAGGGTAGTACAACCTCCTCCAGTTTTATTGCTTTGTACATGTTAGGACGTTGGACGTATTAATGATGGACTGTTCTGGTTTGAGCTAAACAGAACTAATTTTCTATTTAGTGATTTTACTTTTCAGCTCAGTCTCTTTTAAGTGGCTGAACTTGCTGAAAACCAGCAGCATGTGTTTCCCAGACAGTGTGTACTGATAATGTTCAAGGCCAATTGTCTCATCATGGATGCCACGTCTGTGCCTACAGGGGAGGAAGCGGACCCAAAACTGACCAACGAGGTATCCATCCCACATACGTCATACTCAGTATAAAGCTGAGGGATCACGAAGGTCTCGACCTTTCCATCTTGGATCCTTCTTTCCATCTCGACCTCTTCAATGGCTGAAGTCTGAGCAGATCCCTGCTAGTTCGTCTACCTCTGATCCTGATTCGTGTGTTCCTGCATCAGCTCCCACTGCTGCTGAGTTTGGTCTGGGACTTTTCCCTGCTCCACAGAGCCTCTCGTGACGTAGACATCATTGGGGAAGGGTGGGGGGAAGATTTTATATTGGTTTTGTATATATTTGTAGATATCCGTACGTATTTCATTATTTTTAGACTTACACTATTATCCTGTATTATTAGTGTTATTGTTTTATTAAACCCTTTAGCTTTATTTTCCAACCCATAAAGTCTCTCTCCTTTATTCTCTTTCCTCTTCCCTTCTCGAGAGGGGAGAAGGGTTAATAGAGAGCCTCTGTCCAGGATTTAGTGGCCAGCCCTGCCCTAAACCACGACATGGACAAACTGTCCTTCCCTCTGGGATTGATCATTAGATGGAGATCCTGCAAATCACTTGACTGGCAGCACTGCTGATAATGCACAGCACCTCCTTCACTCTGCTTAAACTTATGATTGACTTCAGGTGTTTCTCAGATTAAACCACATTAGGCATCACAAACAACATCCCAGAAGCAAATGTATTGTTTCAGCAAAAAAAAAAATACAATAGATCCTATTTTCTTGGTGGAGCTCCTGGCCATTTCCTTAACATAAATAAAAAACAAAAATTACCAGAATATCGTTGTGAAGCAACAACACTGAAAAAATCACCATTCCTGCATTAATCTCAGTGTTCTTTCAATGCTGAAGATGAGTACTGCAACATGGCACCACCATTTTACAGCCACAGCAAAAGGGATGTTGACAGTTGCTGAATGGTGTGACTAAGCGTGATTCATGACATACAAAGCAGTCAAACTTTTTGTGAAAGGATGGCTCAAACGTGCTTGCCTGTACTTCAATGCAGTGAATACTGTGCTGATCACAAATCAAGATGTCTTTGGGAATTTTATGTCTGCAAGGACCAGGACAAGGGTTTCCAACATCACCCAGAAAATGGGGTTTCCACCCTTGTGGTATCCTCAAGGATATTATATAGTTTAGAGGCTTAGCTGGGACATGTATCTTTCTTTACTTGGGCTTTACATGTTCTCCAGATGCTTTCCAGCCAAAATGAGATTACAATGTCATGACAGGATATGATGTTTTGGCCATTAAGTGATCAAAAAGTCTTTCTCCTTAGAAACTGGTACTCTGAGACTCACATGAAGCCTGCACTGGGTGCCTGAATAGCTCTATGTTTAGAAGAAACCTCTGTAAGCCAGGTTCAAGTATGCCTATATTATTATCAGCAGATGTTTATCTCACTTTCTTATAAAGACATCCACTGATGGAAACCCCACATCCTTTCCAGGAAACTTATTTTAATGTTTCCCACTCTTCAGCAAAAAAAGGAGAAAGATCTCATTAGTATCTCATGAGAGTACAGTATTCTCAAAGGGTCTGTGTCTGGAAGAGCTCTGTTAAGAAGGGTGTGTTTCTTGGATGCTTTCTCTGTCTGGGAGGTAAAAAGAGGAGTATTTTTATTACAGTTTTTAAGTATTCCCTTGTTTCCAGTCCATATAGGATGCTTGGATATGCAACCTATCTTCCACTTACCAGAAAAACCACCCGCAAAACCAATAAGCATCAATTAATTCCCACTTCTCATAACAGTCATCTAACTTGATTAAGGGTGACCACACTAGCCAGGGCCTTTGTGGTTGCTTTTTAGTCTGGCACCGATTTGATGCTTGGTAAATCACAGCACAGAAAGCAATCGATATGGATGGGCTGTATCATCCCAGAACTACTCAAAAGCTTGCTGAATAGAGATGGACTGCAGCCATGTAGTTATAAAATTTAAGATTACTTCTTCCAGGAAATATCCCAAGACAGAATAAACTGATCAGTCAGCACTTTCACTATGATCTGAGGAAGAACAATTTGGTCTTTCCCGGTTTCCCTTCGACATTCACAGAGATTATAAAGAGCCAACAAGCTTCAGGATAAGGGATGAGATCATGAACATCCTGTAAAGCCCTCTTTTGCGGTCAAAAACAATGACAAGTTGACTTCTTAGAGATCCCCAGCACCTGCCTCCTGTCAGTACCAAAAGAAGCCACATGATCTCCAACTGTCAGGGCTCTGACAGCAACATCCCGGCGGTGCCCCTGGTTGTCAGGATATTGCTCCCTCTTCTATGCCCAACTGGATCATTGTCCTCCGACCTCTCATTTCCTGGATCAGAGGAGAAGACGTCAGATTTCTGGGTGGGGAAGGGAGTTAATGTTAAGCAAACCTAATCTACAGTATAAACCTTGCTCCGTGGGTTCAAAGAGCATGTCAGGGAGTGTTTGGGACACAGTGATAGCTCCAGGACAGACCCAGACAGGGCTGTTGTACTGCTTACAGAGGTAAAACACATTCTGGACTCAGCAGTGCCTGCCACCATCACATGAAAGGAAATGGATTTTCTGCTGGTGCTTGTAACGCAAGCCTTTTCTGTTTTTAATCTCTTGATGACAAATATATTTCTAAACCTCCAAATCATGCCTCTCAGCCATATTGATTATATTTCTAAGGTGTGTCTGAACCGTGAGATCATTATTTCACTTTTACTTATTGCTGGGAAACCTTGTCTCTGTGGGTCAAGGCAAATTTTGTTTCTCCTTTTCCATACAGATGCACTACACATGCTGGCTACATTTAGGAGAGAGTGTCATACAGCACACAAGTTCCTGGTTTGAGGCCAGAAATGCAAGCTCTCAATTTATTGCACGTTAAATATGGGAGCAAACTTCTTGCTGGGGTGTGTTGTGAGTCTAAGGACTTTTTGCATGGAAAGATGAATTTCTGCTAGCAATGGGGTACAGAAAGACTAATAGGACTTCCTGAAAATGGAAAGGTGAATGTCTGGAAGGATACGGGAATTTTTGTCTCCTGTAACATACTAGTGCTGCTGAGAATTAGCCTGAGGTTTGTTCATGAGTAAATTGGAATATTGAAAAGGAAAATATACTAATAAATGGGTCTAAACTGGTTATAAGCAAATTAGGCTGTAAGTTAAGAAAAGCTTCCTGAGTGAGTTTTTGGAAGAACTTTTTCTCATGGTAATGAGGGAAAACAAGCTAAATGAGGGAAAGCTGGATGATGTGTTGCATTAACAGAGGTCCAAGGATGTCCATTTTAATTATGCTGTCCTATTACAAGAATCTTCAGCTCACCTTCATATGACCACTTTAGAGTGCAAGATAAGTCAAAATTAGACACAACTGAATAAATATAACCTGACAGCAGGACACTTGAGTCTTTTGGAGTTGTTTTGTCCTGCTAACCAAAGAATATCTGGGAAACCTAGCATCTGTGCTAACAGGGCACAGTTAAAGCAGAGTATTATCTGTTTGTCCACCTCACATTCCACCTAACACCAGAAAAACCTCAGCCCAGGAGCCAACTCCTGAAATCCTTACCCATATTTGCAAATCACTCCAGACCATCTCTGATTAACTCGGGAACTTCTCTTTCTCCATGCTGGAGTCTGATTTGGACATTGGTCTCTGTTCCATGTTAGTCTGGCAGTATAAGACACCTAAAACTGCAGCTTCATTTTCCATCCTGGAGTGTTTTCGAATTGACCACCAGCTCACTATATCTGCAATGGTGTCAAAGGTTGGCAATTCCAATTCCAGAGATTGGTCTGGGTTTTGTATAATTTTAGGAAGGGGTGTGAAACGTGCACAAAAAGGAACTTTTTTTGGTTGACACTATGGTATTTGGGATGATGACACCAAACATCATCTTCTGGCAGAACAGCTCTGAGCTTGCATTACTGATAGAGGGTGGTCAGGGTTCCTACGGTGCATCTTCACACTCATCCAAACTTAATTCCACTCAGCCAGAGGACCTTTTAAACCAAGTTATGAAATTAGTTTGGTCTTGTAATTTTGCAGACAAGATTAGAGGTCCTCACTGAACATCCCAAGAAGATCAATGGGTAAGGCTCCATGCCTTGTGCTAATCAGATCAGACCCAATCACCACAAGAAAAGGGTATCTGAGCGCATTATATGCAATTATGAACTATGTGAAGCAATTTAATCTTTCAATTCCTATGTGTATTCTTCAAGTTTCCTTTTAAGATCACTAAGGACTCTTACTCCCTTTGTTACCATTAGGGAATCTTTCCAAAACATGTAAATCTTCTCCCCATTTCTGACCTAAAATTTGTTATGGTCTATGAATTTCTTTGTCTGCTTGTACCACCATTATCCTTTAGTATATACAGGTTTCTGTCTTCCTAATTTTTCCATGCTGCAGGAGCTTCTAGACTAAGCAAGAGTAGTTTCCTCATCTGTATACGCTCTTGAGGTCCCTTTATAAGCTTTATTGCACTTATCACAGTCTGAACAGAATCTTTTTGGACAACAAGAATTATGTGTGTTGCTTAAAGAATAAGAATTTTGTACAGTTGTATCTGTGCCTGGCACGTTGCTCTTAAATGTGCCCTGTCTGTTTTGTCACACAGCATTAGAAATAGGTTTTCCCTTTTCTTGCCTGCGTTGATGACATCGTATTTGTTCTGCAACTGACAGCTACATCCATATTCTTGTCCTTCTTGGATGCTTTCAGTGATTGAGCTCCAACCCTGCTGTTGATGACATCGTATTTGTTCTGCAATTGACAGCTACATCCATATTCTTGTCCTTCTCGGATGCTTTCAGTGATTGAGCTCCAACCCTGCTCCAGAGCACTTCCATCTGATGATAGAAATATGAAGTCACCAGCTTTTCTTAATGCTTTGCATCCAGCCCAAACCGAAACCTGTTTAATATAAGTCACAAAAAGCTCACAAGTTGGTTGCTTCTTATGCAAAAGTAATGCCATCCAGATAATTTCTATGCTCACCGCTTTTAATACATCCATCATTCACCCATAAATACGATCCCTTTTTCAGTCCTCCTAGTCCGTGTGATGATTCTGCAGTGGTCTCCAACCGCAGAGCTCCTTTGATTTTACAGTGCTTCTGTGGACCAGTTCTTTATGGCTCGCTGAAAGAAGGCAATTAAGTACATAGGGAACAACCAGCTCTTCTTTCTCAAGCATATGATTCAAGCTGATGAGAACTCTGAAGAGGATGAAGAATTGAGAGGGTGGATACAGAAGCAAGGATGCTTTGACTTACAGTTGTTGGGACTAGGTTAAATGCTGAGAAGAAAAAATAAAACAGATCATTCCTTCATAATATCTCGCTGAAAGAAGGCAATTATGTACATAGGGTAAAACCAGCTCTGCTTTCTCAAGCATATGACTCAAGCTGATGAGAACTCTGAGGAGGATCAAGAATTGGGAGGGTGGATACAGAAGCAAGGATGTTTTGACTTACAGTTGTTGGGACTAAGATAAATGCTGAGAGGAAAAAATAAAACAGATCATTCCTTCATAATAAACTACCAAAGCAGATAATACTGAGCCAAAGGACCTGTTGTTTCCACATTTAGCCTTAATTAAGCAAGTGGACATATATGTATCATCAAGAAACTCAGTGAGTTTTGTGACTAGAACATTTATATATTTCTTTCAGTGGTGCAAACAAAGTATGAAAAAAACCAAATAATAATTCAGCATCTTGTCAAAACACAGTAAAAACCAAATAATAATTCAGCATCTTGTCAAAAAACAGTAACTGTTATACCTGAAGTGATTTAATAGATATCTGATGTTATAGCTTAGAGTTTCTAAAACAAACTGGTTTTGGTTTTTTTCCTTTGGGAATAACATAGGTATAGTCAAAGTGCTGGATAATGTAACTCAACATCCATCTGGCATTAATAACTCCCTGCAGGGGAAGTCATGTGTAGCAAAGACATAACAGCACTCCGTCTTTCTCTCCTCTGTGGATATGCTCTGATGTACCTTCAGTGAGAAGCATATGCTGTATGAGAAGAGCAGCTATTCCCTCTGGATATGATGGGAACCCTCTAGCAGGTCATCCTGAGTTTATTTCCCAAGCCAGCATAACCCAACAGATCAGCAAAGTCACTAAGGGTTCATAGAAAGGGTTGTCAATAACAGCACTCCGTCTTTCTCTCCTCTGTGGATATGCTCTGATGTACCTTCAGTGAGAAGCATATGCTGTATGAGAAGAGCAGCTATTCCCTCTGGATATGATGGGAACCCTCTAGCAGGTCATCCTGAGTTTATTTCCCAAGCCAGCATAACCCAACAGATCAGCAAAGTCACTAAGGGTTCATAGAAAGGGTTGTCAAGCACTGGAATGGGCTGCCGCAGAAAGTCACTAAGGGTTCATAGAAAGGGGTTGCGAAGCACTGGAATGGGCTTCCCAGGGAAGTGGTGGTGTCACCATCCCTAGAGGTACTTGAAAGACATGTAGACATGGCATTTAGGGACATGGTTTAGTGGTGGACTTGGCAGTGTTAGGTTAGATCATAAACGTCTTTTCAAACCCAAGTGATTCCATGAATCTATGATTCCAAGTTTGTGTGAATATGTTTACAGTCATTAATGTACCATTTGCTGCCTAGTTCTGGTTTCTGGTTTCGGTCTTTTCAAACCCAAGTGATTCCATGATTCTATGATTCCAAGTTTGTGTGAATAAGTTTACAGTCATTAATGTCCCATTTGCTGCCTAGTTCTGGTTTCTGGTTTCCTTATGTTTCAAATGCTAAATGCAAAAGAACAGGAGACACAAGGACCTGTGGGAGGGAGCTCTTGTGATGGACTCTACAACATCTGAGTAGTTTTTTCTGGGCTGGATTCACTTGCCTTAATTTTGGACATCTGAAGGTTAGATATCTAAACCACAGCCAGTCATCTTAGGCTCCTATTTAAAATTATTGTAGAGAAAACCCTTAATTTTGGACATCTGACAGTTAGATATCTAAACCACAGCCAGTCATCCTAGGCTCCTATTTAAAATTATTGTAGAGAAAAAGGCAATTCTAGAGAGCAACTTGCTGATTTTATAGTGGAATTGCCTTCATTTGTTTCCCTTCATTGACTTTAAAGCAGGTTTGGGGTGGGTGACTCAGACACATATATCTCACTTTAAAACTCCTGAACTAGACCACATTAACCCCTGCCAGGAGGTGCATGCCCCGAATTTCAGGTGCTCTGCCCCTTCATGCTAGAAACCTCAAAACTCCCTGATTGTACCAGGCACAGAGAAGAAAACGGCTGTGGCATTGGGGAGAGGGTGTCAAGTAGGAGTCCTTCACGTGAGCCTCCTGCTGACTCTGTTCATCTTTCCAAAGCACAGCATTTTTCCTCCCAAAAGCCATGGTTAAATAAAACTAATAGATTAAACCCCCCTGTATTTGGCCACTGTGATTTCTCTGACTACAACGGAATTTTAGAAAGCAGGAAAAAAAAAAAAAGGAATGAGAGAGGGATTTGAGAAGAGTGGCTGCTTGTTTTTACTTCTCCTGAATTACGGCTCATTTCCTTTGAAGTTCTGCTGACTTTGTACCGCAGTGTGTTACAGAGAATGAATCCATCTTCCCCTTGCCTGCTATGGAGGTGCACTTCACTCTGCCTTTCTTTCTTCACAACCCTACCTCAAACTCCCCCCCACCTCCTCTCTGACTCGCCCTGCTTTATGTGAGAGTAGAAAGGAGCAAGAATTGACTCTGGGCTTTGCAGGATGGATGGCTTGCTTTACATAACAATAAATTTTTAAAAAGGGGTGGTTGGGGAAGAAGGTGGATTCTCTGCTTTATAGGAAACAGACCTTTGCAGAGCTTTCCAGGGAGAATAGTCAGGGGATACTGCCATTTAAACTGACAGCTCTATAGCAAAGACACTGGAAAGAAATACAGTGATAAACTGCTAGAGATTTTATAGGCTTTTGAGTATAAAAAATAAAGTAAAAAAAAACCTCAACCAACCAGCCCAGCAACCCTCCACTGGTTAGTATTACAACTGATGCGACTTAGGTTTACTTAAAGGTCATGTCAGTTATGCAAGCTCTTCTCTATAATGGGGTTTATTTCTGAACAGAAGGAGAAATGTGACTGCATTTCTTTGTGACTGATCCTGAAATTAGGTTTAATATCACAACAACTCTGGACGTGATTTGCAAGCAAATCATAAGCCAGTTGAGTCTGACTACCAGTGTGCAGATGCCCAACAGAGTGGATATTTCCTGAAGGTCGATCTGACTTCTTTCTGTGAGATGAACTGGATGGTCAGGAGGACACTGCTAAAAGGTATTTTCACTCTTTTTAGCTGTTAAGTGCTCTGTGGGCAAAGAAAGAAAAGGGAAGAAAAGGAAAGAAAGATAGACGTGTGGAAAAGACTTTAAACCATGCGAAGTCAACGCTGTACTGTGCATTAGAAGAGCAGACTCAGCGAGGGACACAGGAAACATTTTATTCACTTATTACGTTCCCTCTGTTTTTTCCTTATTAGTGCAAAGGTGCCAGTTTACTGCAGCTGAATCCAAAGACCTTTTTCAGATTCACAGACAACAGTGTTGAAGGGAGGTATTGAGCACAGATACTGCAATTGCAAAAACTAGAGCTCTTGTGTCCCACTTATTCCACCTTGCCAATGAAAAGTCTGTATACGACACTTTAAATTAGTTTAAGGTCAAATTCTGAGGACTGAGGTGGATTCAGGGATTTGGGCTGTTTCTCTAGATCTGCCATGTATTTGCCGGGTGTCTTTGAGATTTTCCTGTTTATTCTTCCAAGTCTTCAGAGTTGTTATGTTTCCCTGCCATGAAAAATTCAGTCTACATGGGGAAAAAAAAATAAAATCAAGGAATAAAAGATGTTACTAATATATTTTCCAACAACATGGTACCAGCGGGCAGTATAGTGCTGTGACAACAGCAGTAGACCCTACTCAAGGATACCAGTGCAAATTAATGTTCTGAACATATCTATTTTATCTACATAGTAATGAAAAGTAGACTTCATGTTTTGTGGGGACCGTGTTTTTATCTTATTCAGCGGGAGCAGTGCTGAAACTGTCAGCTGAAGAATCAAACCTGACTTTTCAGACAAGGCTATATCACCTTTAGATTTTAGCTTATGAATGCTCTGATCATGTTCCTGGTATGTTGAAGTCTGTCTTAATATTATAGTGTGGTATGAGTTTGATCAGCTCAGCATTTAAATGAATCCTGTGCTCAGGGAAGGGAAATTTGAGTAAGAGAAAATGGAATAGGTAAATATAATCAGTTGGATCTAGCTAATATTTTCGTCCTTATGCATTGCTATCTTGAAGTTTTGAATTGCAACCACTGACACAGCCTTCCTGTGTATAGCATCTGCTCTCCAGCTTTTACCTGGTGGGATGGTTGCAAAGGAATTAGTTTAATTTCCAGTCCTGGACAAGATTTTTTCCCAGATGCATCTCTTCTAGATCCAAGTATTTAACTAAAACAGTTCTTGCATTTGTTTTTCACTGTTAGTCAGAAAGGAGCAATGCCAGGTATCCCATGGGTAGAGTTTTCTGTCTGCTTCTAAGAGACAGAAAACTATCTATCAAGATATCTATGATTTTGTCTAAGATGTATACCAGTCATGCTGGTACTTACTGTGGAGCAGATGGACACTTCTTAAATGAGACACTTCTAAATCAAGACACATTCTCAGTGTGACTTGCCTCTATGTTCAAAGCCATTTTTGGTCATTATTATTTGGGAAAGTGTGAGGAATGTCTTGGAAGCAGGAAAAATCCCCAGGAGGAAGTTACTCCCCTAGTCAAGACCATAAGGCACCCAGAAAGGTGGGCCCACAGGTCTCTTATAACCCATCTGACTCTCTGACAACTCACAGCTTCAGATGTGAGGGACGTCTTGGTGTCCACCATAGTTTTCATTTTAGGATTGAGGTTAGAACTGAAGCAGTGTGTCTTACTAAAAGCACTGTTCATGAAAAGGGTGTTTCAATGAAATACAATGTTGTGGGAGAAGTAGGAGATCTGATTAAATGATCTAACTCCACTTAGGCCTTAAAATCCGAGAGACACGACTTGACAGGTTCCTTGTCTTTTTATCTTTCCGTTGGGCTAATGTTTCCACAAGACAGCTGTTTTCTGTTCCCCTAGATGGCGTGATCAAAGAGCTAGGAAAAAAAAACCCCTTTAAAAAATCATGTTAATTCCTGTCTCTGTTGTCTTCTTTACTAATCTTATGCAAATTATTTGATTCGATTGTGGTTTGTTTCCGACTCTAATTACTGAATAAGGCAGTAATTTCTTCGCTGTTGAGAGGACATTCTCAGGACAGGGATGGCCTGTTGAGAATTACAAATTTTGTACAGAACTTAGCATAATAAAATGCTGATCTTGTGTGTAGAAGAACTTCAACAATGATTATAATTACAACGTGCAAACAGCTTCTTGGGAGGCTGCAATGCTAGACAGTTGGCTGCAGGCATTTATCTTACATCCCTCTTGGGATGGAAAATGGGTTGGAGAGTTCAACTCATGCTCATCTTGACTTACCACTGATTGATTCAGCAAACCTAAAGCATATGATAGGAAACTAATGATCATCTTCCAGCCTCAGGGATTGCTTAAGTGTTTCTGAATGTGTTTATGATGGGAGGTTGCACGCTAGTAAGATTTATTAGGCCTGGCAGTCTCTGTGCATGTTTGTTACATGATTAATACAGTTAGCAGTTCTGAATTAACAACCTCCAAATATTGTCTCAGAACTTGCCAAGGAAAATCTGCAACTCCAACCTATCCAGAGAACAGTAGCAGCTTTTATACTACTGTACTTCAGCATTAGCGAGTTGTTAGCAATGTTAGCAATGGTGGAGCAGGCAGGGAGAGAAGAACTGAAATGTTCATGGATTACAAAAAAAAAAAAGCCAAACTGAAGATAAAGATTTGGAAAGGTGTGTAGAGATAAGCAGAAGAATAGAGCTAAGCGGTTAAGGTTGGCCTTGATTTAAAGTCCCAGTGGTGCCAGTGCAACTTCTTATGTTCCCCACCCTCTTTCAGAGAAGGAGCATATTAACTGAGGCCAGATTGCAAGAGAAGTCCACCTAAACCACATTGCTTGAATTCTTTCTGTCTTCTTTTTCTTTTCCCTTTTATTTCCTTCTTTTACCATCTAAAGTAAATGTTGGTAAACCTCAGGTACTTTTAGTTCAATTTAGCTATGGAGCAGCCTCTCCTAACACTTCAGATTACCCTCTTCAAAGTTAGGAGAAGACTCAAACAAGGTTAGGAGTGGTTCTTTTCTGTAGCTCCTATACACAAGAAGCCAGACTTTCCAAAATAATTCAAGACTATACAAAACCACTGATAATACAGTATTGGGAAGGCAAATTACGTATTTACTCACTTACCTGTTTCCAAGAAGCAGTAAAAGTTGAGGACCAAGCTGTGTATGTGAAACTGTTCTGTAGAATCACTTTTTTCCAGAACTTTCATTGATTAATAGCATTCAAAGCCAGAAAATGTTACGATGATATGCTAAACTGACCTGACCTCCATCATTAACTAGACCATGGAATTTTATCTGATAGATTCCGTATATAATCTGCAAATCTGCTGTTAAACTCATATGTATGACACGATCAGAGCTGAAAACAGAGGATAAATCACCGCTTCATAAGAAGTCCTCCCACAATAAATTATCCTCACAGATTTCTTACCATTCTGAACCTCCTGACTTCACATTCTTGTATTTTGGTATTATAGTCTCTGTTGGACTAAAGGCCCTTCTGATGCGAACAGGTGTGTGTTGCAGAAGGAATAAAAGATGCTTGCTGTGAAGGTTTTTCATCTATCTCAGGAGCAAACATATGCTGATTTTACCTCACCTGCCAGTAAAATAGGTACAGCAGACACAAGAAATATACTTTGCATAAATTTTGCAATTATATCACTACTACTAGTAGAAAGCAACTTCGGCTGTTCATGCTGAGGCTGCACCTATCAACTGGATCACAGAGGAGTGTCTTGTCCATGAATAAATATGGAAATGCATCTAATTTCCCAGCCCATATGCAGAATCTGGCACTTTCAGAAGATCTGCAGCTCAACACAGCCCGTTCCACACAACAATCAAAGCAATATCCTCATCTTCTTTACAAGTATAACTGCCTGCTGACTTCTGTCAGGGAAGAAATATTCACAGAAAACAAATCTGCTCGTTTGCATCATGACCACAACACGGCAGCTCCTCAGAAGCATTGCGTTCTTGGGTCCACATCTCAGGTCCAGGGTCTGAATTAGAGAAACGTCTTGATTAGAAGCTGAAGTAGTGAGACCACTGACTATTGCACCAACACAGAACATTGCATTCTCTTTATCTGGTGATATCTATTTGCTTATTTCCTTGAGTTGTGCACCATTTTTATACACACTCTCAGCCTTTAAACAGCACCTTTTCCAACTGCTCAGAGCACACAGGCAAGCATGTGTCTCATGGACCATTTTTCTATTTAACAAAATTTGGTCAACCTTGCTATCATTTTTCAGAAAGGTCTCAAGTTAATTACCTATGCCTGGGAAACTTACAGAAGCATAATGTATAAAAGACTGTACATAATTTTTCCTTATCTTCTTTCCAAAGTTCATGTCAGACTGAAGCCAAATAAGATCTGACACACAGGCAGCATGGTCAGAGAGTTTGGACATCAGAAAAACTGCAATAGACAGAAAACTCTTGAAACAGGCAGAACAGCAGCAGCAAAGCTGTAAATCTCAAGACAAATACACTAAGAACATGTAAAAGAAACAGACATTTTCCTGTTGGCTTTGAGAGACAAACAATAATAAAGTCAAAGGCAAATTTTGGCTTTGAGCCTACGTTGGGCACAATCTGTCCAAGGCCACACAGTGAGCCAATAGCAGAGTCCTTGTTGCACCCTCTGGGCACCAGTTCTCCCCACTGAGCGATGCTCCCTCTCACTGCCCACCGCATCCATATAAATCACCCTGTTCTAAAACTACCATCCGAGCACAGAGCTCAACAAAAGGTCCAAGAAATGTTACCTCTGCTAAGTTAATCAAGAAGCAAAGATTTGGAGAGACAGACAGGACCTCAGCTGCAGGCAATCAGCTGACATTGGATGGTCAGTCTTGCTTCAGATTTCTGGTTTATTGTCCCAATTCCTCTCCTGTGGTTACCCACAGTCAATAAGGACCCAGGTTTATTAGAGATACATATATTTTTTTGGGGGGGTGGGGGTGGTGGGGTTACATGAAACAAAATATATTCCTGCCTGAAAGTTTTGTAAAGTGACACTGGGTTCCTATTTCTTTTGGCCACCACATCCAGCTGCACAGGGAGCAGAAAAGCCACATGAACTACATTATGAAGCCAAAACAGCACTCTTGCTTTTTTTATTATTTATTTATTTTTTAGCTTTTGGAAATGATTTATGGCTATATTGGACACAACAGTTCATATCTCTAGTGTGGAGCAAACTGTGCAACAACAGTAGCCCTTTCTCAGGTAGAAAGAGACACCCACATGTCACGGCTGTGTACCAGCAGAACCCCTCCTCTCTGCAACGTCAAAGACAGGGCACGCAGGGAGTCCCTGTCTAGTCATAGGATGTGTCACAGACTGTGTGGAAATTTTAGAGCTTGGTAATCACAAGGTCTGCTCCTGCCAGCAGCCACACTGACAAGACTTTGGCATATTCATTACAGTGCAGTCCTGCCTTTCTCAGCTGTAGGAAACACCATAAAACTGCTCTGGGCTTGAATATTTGTTGATGTCAACATAAAAATTAATAATTCATGAAACCTCCATCTTTTTTAAACGCCACCACCGACGGCATCTCCCCTCCCAATTAGGGATATCTATAATTTTACCAATTAATCTGTACGTGTGTCTGTCCATGTGACAAAATGTATTGGATTTTTTGAGCGTTGGGGACTTTCTGAAATATTTGTCAGTAGGATGTTGTGGTTTGGATAAAATGCACTGCGGTGGCTCTAGAGACAGGAGGTTGAGTTTCACTCTGGGCTTTGACTACTGCCTGTTCCGTTCCTTCAGTTTAGCTGAACGCAAATCCCTGAAAACTGGATATAGTGCCAGCCATACAATCTTCCCAGTGCTGTTGGCTGTGGAAGGCGTAATGCCTTGACCATCCCCCCTAAATCCTCCATCTGTATTCAAGCTGGAAAAAAAGGAGTGTTATATCTAGTTCATAAAATAACAAGATGACCGGTCATTCTGTCATTTGCCGTTCTTAATCTTGTTTTGTGACCATCAGGCTGAGATGACCATGCTGCCTCCCATGAATCATCCCAACTGTACAGTTGGATTTGATGATCTTAGAAATCTCTTCCAACCTTAATGATTCTGTGATTTGATGATTCTGTGATCTGGTGGTGGCCAATTTTGTGGTTCTGTCAGGTGCCACTGTAGGAGACGCTTGTCCTACTGTGATGGGACTTTGGATAGTGTACCTGAAACTTTGAGCTGGAGCTGCTGGCCTCAGCATGCCCTGTGGTGGTGGTGGAGGGGTGAAATGAGGGAAGGGGGCTGTGTGTGTGCCCAATGTATAGAGGAGTCTGCTGTGTTTTGCCTGTTGATAATTGCTTAGCTTTTTCTTTGCCAGGTAAAGGCAAGAGTAAAAATGTTGAAAGACATTTCATCCTGCACCATGGGATGCAGCAACAGCCCAAGTCTTCCTCAACTGTTTGTCAGCACCTACTGTAAGCCAGGTCCTGATCCAAATCCAGACCTGCTAGATACTCCTGGAGGAGGATAAATCCTCCCCTTTCCTACTACAGCCATTTCTTCCACTCTGGAAATTGATGGTTCTGGTGTTACTGGGAAAAAACTGCAACAAAATACAGAGCTGGAAGGGTGCAATTCATTTTTACCTGGTGTTTGCCATTCCAACGTTAAAGTCAGGCATTTCCAGAAGGCAACTGAAAGCCTTTTAAGATAGACATGTCACATGGGTGGAATTTGTCTCGCATGGGACAAGTCTGTCTCTTTAGCTGTAGATGACTGACTCAAACCAGAAAGCTCAATTGTTGGAAGTCTACAGCTCATGGATGTAGATGAGAATGATCA
>NW_010169785.1:37743-39239 GCF_000695765.1 Mesitornis unicolor
AGCAGGAAAATAATTTCCTGATAGAAAGTATGTCAGGTGGTTTTGCTGATACAAAGTGATCTATTGAGAAAGACGAAACAAAATGATTTCTGGAGAAAATTTCCATCTTTTTTTTTAAATAAAAGGCATATTTTTCTCTTTTTTGTGCCTGGAAACTTTTGGATTTACAGTGTTGAATGTGCTGTCTCTAATATGCTATTGATTTTGTCAGGTACTCTGCATAGTCCATTAGTTGTCTGCAGAGCATTTAGCAAAAAACAATGAAGTCCCTCAGCACTTGGGGAAAAACAAGAAATAAAATGGTGCCAGCAAAACAAATTTATTTTTTTTTAAATAATTAAAAAAATATCTGTTTCGTGCATTCCTCTCCATCCCAATATCTGTTCTGGCATCTGGTGCAATTACACATGTTCCTGCCTACAAAGGATGCAGACATAGTCAGTGTAATGTGCTGTCCATGTGCCTTTTACATCATTCCTCCCAGACCAGAGGCCTCCTGCATCTCAAACTTCAGGAAATAAAATGCTGTTGGGTCAGGCCAGCCTGACAGTTTCCATTACGTTGGCTCATAAAAGTGAAGGACAGGTTTCATCACAGAGAAAAACAAAACAAAACAAAACAATACCGGGACATGAAAGGCCTTTTCTGCCCATTTCCATCACTGCAGGGTGGGTTTGTAGAGAGATGTTGCATCTATTCACAGCTGTCCTGAGTTTCCTCTCTGTTCTTTTGCAGCTTCCTAAAAACCCTTGTGAAAGAGACACAAAAGGTGTTGTAGGGCAATTGATCTTATTTTCCTCAACTTTAAAATTCAGTAAAGGTCAGTAATTAACAAAATCTAACTCTTTGGGGTTTTTTTGTAAAAATTGGGTTGACAGGTATCATTGCAGAATTTTTTCAGGTTTCCAGATGGAACCTCCACTAGATTCCATAGTTTAAAGGGATGAACAGATGTTGAAGATTCAGAAATATGTGGGAACATTACCTATTTTACTTATTTATTTACTATTTCTTATTTTAAGCAAAGTTTACAGAGTCTGCATGAACTTTCTTGTATTTACTAATGTGTATTTCCCAGCAATAAAGGTGCTGGAGTTTACTGCCTGGGGATAGTGTGGGATCCCAAGTGCTGGGGATTTTTGGCAGTCAACATTATACATCTGTAAGGCAAGACATAAATATAAGTGAGACTGTGCCAAAGGAGGGTCTTCTTGAGGTTCCTTCCAGACTTGCATTTACAGTATTTATAATTAGCTTAAAATCTCAATCATGGTAGGTACCATTACAAAATGTGTGTTCACTATCAACGGGCTGCAACTTTCCCATCTTTTTACATGCAAACTTTAAACCTAACAAACTACCAAAGACAGGCTTTTTTTTGTTCAAATTTTCTTTCTGTAATCAGCATTCTTGTTAGGGCTCAGGGAAAAGAGATTGTCCATGATTAGTGCTTTGTTAACTTAAGTCCAGGAGAATTGGATCAAACCTGTGACACC
>NW_010169786.1:0-66471 GCF_000695765.1 Mesitornis unicolor
AATCCAAGAGACTCCTGGAGTGCCTTGTTGAGTTAGTTAGTAGGACCCCCTGCGAAACGGCCCTCAGAGGGCTGCTTTTTAACTTTGCAAACAAGCATTCCTTCGCAAAGGCTCTCTCCTTATGAAAAATTGTTTTAGAAGCCATAAAATTCTAACCAGGGACAAGTTTAGCAGCTTCTTACACTTAAGGAGGCCCTCTTTGCCACCTAGGTCTGGAGTGGTCAAGCCAGCATGACCCTCAGAGATGGCAGCGTGCATTCAGAGGTTGCAGCATTTCATATAGGGTGCAGAGCATCTCACAGGAGCAGGGGGATTAGGCAGCACCGTAATGACTTGTAGGGTGATATGATGTACACCATGGAAGCTGGATATGCTTTGGAGTCCAGGCTTATTGCTTTCTTGGCTGACTCTGTTCTCCTCCATTTCCATTTTCATGTCCATGGTGTATCCATCATCCTCCAGCTGCTAAGCAGGCTTGACAAACCTCTCTTGTACGTTTTAATGTTTGATTTATTTTTTTTTCTGTTGGCAACCCACAAAATATGGCCATTGGGTCTCATTCCTAGGGGATAGTTCAGTGACAAATTTGGGATTGCACTGTCTTTCTTGGGATAACCATTTCAATCCATGATGGCTTTCCAACATATCCATAAACTTTCAGTAATGCTTCTTGGAATAAATGTGTGCTTGTTTTAAAAAATGCAAATTGAACTCCTTTGAGTGAGAAGGAGATTGCCTCAGGCACAGATGTGATTATGCAAAGAACATGTACATTGAAAGGCAAAGAAACACCTCCTCTCCTGCATCTCTTGCTCCACATCTCTGTGCAATACAAACCTGCTCTGGTTTTCTGTCAAGATAATAAAACAATGTAATGCCTTATTGTTCTCAAGCTCTGGGAGCTCTTTGAAGCAATGTCCAGAAGAAGGCCCGAAAGATGCCCTCTCCTGTGTCCAGCTCTGTGCATGTTCAACTTCCAGGAGTAAGACCTTCAGAGCAAATTAATGACCAGTAGAGAATTTTTGTGTTTCGTGCACATCGATTGTGTTGCTGGAGTCTTGCAATGATGTTCAGTGGGAAGCTTGCTGCAAGATGCTCTTTGGGCACTGTGGCATCATCTTTCCAGCTCTTCTGAAGCACACCATGGGCCACTACAGACTTCCCCAGGGCTTTACAGCTGGGAAACAGCAACGACTTCCTGAGAGAGCCTAACGTCACAAAATTTTTCAGCTTGATTTCCAGAGCAGTGGTCTGGATGTGCTTCAAACTTCTGACTGCTTCTTCCAAGTGGACTTGTTGCTTGGCATTTTTGCCTTTTTTCTTTTTCTGGACTCTCCCTTCCCCAGTGTTCAGACTGTCTTGTGCAATCGGTGTCCCTTCGTAGACATGTCTGTGAAAAATGCAGAGATTTCCTGAGAGTGGTGCAGTGGAAATTCCTGAGATTTCTGGTGCAGACAGACACGTATGGAGCTGGGTCTAGGGAGGAGGACCAGCAGTTTAGGAGATAGCTTTTCTGCAGAAACAAATCCTTTCTACTCACCCTCTCTGATCTGCACCTGCAAAAGGGTTATTCAACCCATGGTAAACCAGAATTTCAGATAGACTCAAGCATTCGCCACTTCACTGAGTTTTTGTAGCTACTTTTGTGCCTCTTGCAGGCTGGGGGCTTGCAGATGAGTCTTGGACCTCTCCCTGCCATGCATGGCATGAATGGCTCAAGCCAGCCCTGGCCATGCATGCTGCTTCCTGACGTGCAGGAGATGCTTTCCTCAGCTTCCAAATATCCAGGTGATTTACTTGCATGGCTGAAAAATGTCAAGAGAGCAAAGGCGTGATGAAAGCTCATTGGAGGGTAGTGTATTTTGGAAGTGCCCAGGAGGTCATGGCTGCCTCCCCCACCCTTTTGTGCCAGCTGCTGAGACTTGGAAACTCATCACATACATCCTCTCGCCTGCATGGAGGAGCACAGTGGGACATGCAAGCACCCCAGGATGGCAAGGGAGACTTTGCAAACTGAGTCAGGATGAGGCCCTGACTGAGGAGCTGCCTCTGTATAGGGAAACCCCACTGGGAAAAGATTTGAGCCCACGCTCCCGGAGGGGAGCTGAGGACATGGGCACCCAGGGATCAGCACAGGACTGGTTTGGTAAATCCTCGAGCCCCCATGGAAGAGAGCTGAGCTTACCACCTACAGGAACAGGCTGTCAAAGAAAATTTGCAAGAGAGAATGTTCTCCTCCCCATCTTTACATGACCACCAGCATTAGACATCTCTGTGACGGAACACAGCTGTAGGGACAATACACAGGGCTGACCAGAGTACAGCCTGCTCTTTTGCAATGAGTTTTGACTCTGGACTACAAAAAAAAATGTCTTTTTTGTTCCCAAAAATAAAATTCAAAAAAAAGAAGTAAAAAAAGGAGGCAGCGTTCCAGCAGCTGCCTGTTGCAACAACAGCAGCAGAGGGGTGGAAACAAGGAGTTGTTTTCAGCGCACCACTTCCTAATGAAGTGATGATCAAAGGCCCGCGGGCAAAACTAAGTTGTCAAACTGAGACCTTCGGAAGGAAGGGATCAAATGGACCAAAGGCTATTTAGATGGATTTAAGAAGCTACTGAATAGCACCTAACTGGGGTGAAAACACCCTCTGGGGTGTTAAATGGAGATGTGCAGGTGATGGTTACCGGTTCCCGAAGCCACAGGGTGCTGCAAGCTTAGCATGGAAAGGGTCACCATCCATTTCCCTTTGCTCACATCCTTTCCCAGGGTAGCTGGGACTGGCAGAAAAATGGGGCAGATATAGCTTTGGTCAGACTGAGGCAAAAGTACTAAAAATGGGAGGTAACCCTGAAATCAGGCTCTTGAATCTGGGGTTAACCCCATCCCTGAGTCCACACAGGCACAATGCCTGGCTTCCTTGCTCGACTCCTACTTTCAGGATTAAGCTGGCTTCAATACCAAGCACTTCAGAGCTCGTTAAGCTCTTCCAAACAGCAGATATTTTTCTAGCACTAACACGGCTTTTGCACTTGGCTGCTAAACCTGGCTAATCCACCCTGTCCTGCTGGGAAGTGGGAGAAAAGGGGCTCTTTGGGCTGTGTTGCGAGGATTCTTTGTCTTGGCTTATTTCAAGAAATAGCCTCCCTTGGGCTAAAAAAAGCATATATATATATATATGTGTGTGTGTGTGTGTGTGTGTGTGTGTGTATATTCTGAAAGCACGTGTCTCCTAAGATTATGGGCAATATGCAAATATGACCTAATGCATCAGCATTATGTGATTATGGTGATACCACCATACCATGAGCTCTGAGGTTCCCAAACTGTGCTTAGTCTGTGTTACACCACTGTGTAATGAGCTTTAACCATCCTCAGAGACTCTGTGGGCTCGTCCACCGAAGATTTTCAGAGTAACATTTGCACTTTTAGGTTCCCCTTTGAACAGTTTGCTACTTTTAGTCCCAGACTGACACTTATAACCTGCTCTGCATTGGCAGGCTTTTAAGTGTGAAGGAGTGCAGCATCCAAGCTGCTCCTGGAGGTGCCTCTTTGCCCTTCTCCCATGGCTTCTTCCATCCTGAGGGAGAAATAGAGTTAAATAAAATAGTTGAGCTCAGAGACGAGCCAGTCTGGGACCATCTGCATCCATTGCTGGGGTGGCACAGAGGGCAATGAGAGCTGCAGTGGATTTGCCCATGGACTGCATCCCAGGGAAGAGGGATGGAGCATGAGAAAGGATGTGTAAAATGAAGGAGTCTCACAATGCAACTGGAGTTGATGGGGATTCTGAGTAATCATTTTGGAAATGGTTTCAGCATCTGGCAGCTTTTTGCTGTGTGTCAAACTGTCAGCTGGTCCATCCAACATCCACCCCTGCAGAACTCGGAGAGCCCAGGAGTCCAGGGAGCTGGACATTTCACCCAGCGAGCCCTGTGAAGACCCCAGCACCCAGGGCAGGAGTGCATGGTCAAGCTCACCGGTTATTCCAAAATTGTTTCTCATTTCTGACAGCCTCAAAAAAATGAACTGGGTCAAAATGCAATGCCATGAGAGCAGCAGAGCTGCGGGTTAATGGGAAGTGTCAGCTCCGCTGTATTTAATCCTCCTGCTGCAAAATGCTTCTTTTAAACCATTGATCATCTTTTACTTAGAAAACTGTTCTTGCCATAAAAATTGCCAGATTTCCGGGGAAAACCATGTGAGCAGTGAGTGAGCATATTTAACTTTCCTTTCCAAATGGCACTTGTTCAAACTTTGAGTTGCTAGACAGTAAGTGGTAACACTGTCATCCGAGATTTACGTGCACTGCAGTTAAGCCATCAGTAAATACAAGGATGCTGTAAGGGATGGAGTAGGGAAGCAGCAGCGAGATAGAGCGGGCAGGCTGAAACACATAAGCCATAGAAAAACGGCCACAGCAGTCCAGTTATTTCCAATGCAGGCTGTGTCATGCCCTCTGCACTATTCCAGTCAATCATCTAATGCAATGCTCATTTTTTTTCATTAACCTCCAATGCTACTTCCCCATCTGCAGAATTAATCACAGCTGGAAACCTTGACAAGTATTTCAGAAATAACAAACTCCTGCTTTCATCCCTAGCAACTTCTTTCAGGCCACTTCAGTTCACTGACCATGCTCACGATCTTGCAGATTCCATTTATAATCTATATATAATAATTGCATGCACAGTTCAATAATTCCTACCTGGTTTTTTTTCAAGAGGAATGGCTTATTTGGTCTTTGCTCACTGGGATATCCTAAAATTGAGATGCTTGTGTCCCATGAAATTCCCAGCAGCACACTGCATTGCTTTCACCCCAGGTTTGGAAGCTGGTTTTGGTGGGCTCGAGAGCCGGATGTTGTTCCCAGGGTACTTCCTTACTTGTCTAGGCATTGAGCTAGGAGAGTGTATGTTTCAAGCTCTCAGTTTGGAAATCTCCATTGCTTGCACTGGGCTGTGAAACCACACCATGTGGTCCCTGCCTTGGCACAGCCTTCCCAAAAGCTTTTCATCAAGCTTTGAGTTGCCCCTTCCCTGGGAACACAAGGCAAAGCCTGTCTCTGTCCCCAGTCTCTCTCTCACTCATCCCTCTTGCTCCCTGGTTGGGAAAAAATCCCAAAAGATGGGTGCCTTGACCTCCTGCCCTCATTCCCCCTGTACTTGCCAGTCCCCAGCCCCACTTTCCCAGAGACCACAGCCATGTCTATGTGTAAATCTTCGATCATTTGCCTGGGTTAGATCGTTGTAATACCAGATTTTAACAGAGTAATGCGGTGAGGTCATCGCAGCCGGCTGTACTTTTATTTCGGCGCAGTCGCTATAGCAGCAAAGATTGAAACAAAACATATAGTTCACCAAAGCAAAGTTTCCTGGCTGATGGTGTTCATTTTTCTTTATGAGCTGACTTTGGAAGACAGTGGAGCAGCAGCTAATGGAAACTCGAACGTCTTTCTCTCTCCCCTGTCTGCTCCTCCGTCTCCGCAGCAATCGAGATAAAGGTTAGACATCTGGTTCGGATCTGCTCTGTTTAACCGAAGAAAGGACCCGCTCCTGCCATTTCATAAATCATCCCACAGCTGGAGCACAGTCCCAGCTTTTTGCTGGGGCTGTTTACCCCGCCACATCCAATTTAGCCATGGGTTTTGCTTTTGTTAAGTCTGTGTTTCCAGCGAGCTGCCTGCTGCCATTTTGTGAGTGGTTCCCGGCTGCTGGGCTAGGGCTCTGGGCTGAGACACTATCACGGGTTTAAAATTATTTCAGGAATTAAAGCCATCCAGGATGCCAGTCTCGGTCAGTCCAGCTTGTGGGAATAGCACTTGCTTAAGCAAGCTCCCTGTGAGATGCTGCTCTTTGGGAGTGAACACCCTGGCCCAAGGAGCTTATGGGCACACAGGGCAGAAAGCAAATTATCACCTAGAAAATCTAGTGTCTTCCAAATCCCCTCATCTTACCTTATCATCACCTTGCCACATAGAGGTTTAATGGTTTTAGGATTGGGAGATGTATTATTTCATTTCCCAAGCAAGAGGTTGAAGCAAGGAAGGACAAAGGGTAGGGTGAGAGCCACACAGAAAAACCATGGCCGAGGAAATGCCCACAAGATGTGTCTTAATTATCTGGACATCATTTCTCCAGTCTCAACTGCTTCCCATTTATCTGCATCTATGCTGAAGCACTTGGATACAGGCCTAATTTCCAGGAACACCCAGCATGGAACTCATCCTTTTCCTCAAACTTTTGAACCTACAATGTCAACACTGACAGTGGAGAGCATTGCTTTGGCATGGCATCGCTGGAAAACCCACTTTAACTGAAAAGAGCTAGGCAGGTAGATGTATACGTCTATATGCTTTTAGACCGACTTCTTTTACTGATGTAATAAATTTAATACTGGCTAATAAAACTTGTCAGAGCCACTTTGCCTCTCCTTGTAAAGGTTTCCCAGGAAGACTATGATTGAATGCAAAGCTACAGCATTAAGAGAACTTAACCAAGCATCAAATGCTAGTACTATCCTAAATTAAAGGTCTGGCTGCAGTCCTTAACTCTGCTATACATCCTACTTTTCATTTTTATGGTACCAATGGTATCATAAAAGGTTATGTCTCTGCTCTGCTGTTGAACATGTGGTTTTCACCAGTGGACTTGTAGCTCACTTGCATCCAAGGGCAGCATGTTCATCCAAAACCCTCTACATTTCAATTACAGCAAGTGAGACTTGGGACTGGCTATTGCAAAAGTCTTGTAATAGTTTGTCCCAGGAATATCCACACACACTTTTTGGAGCAATTGCCCTAAAACTCTCGAGTTTTCTGGGAAAAGGTTAGACAAGCCTTTGCAGGGCTGACATAGGTCAGCCTATGACCCTGCCTTAGAGACCTGCATAAAGTCCAAGCAAGTCTTGGATTTAATGCATTGTCTTCAAGTCCTAATGCTAATTCTCTGCCAGACAGCAGAGCTACCAGCTTTTGTTTTACCAGTGACCACAAAGTATTTCACAGTAATATTGCCCAGAGGAAACCACAAACTCCTACATCCCCTCCTGCAGCCACAACTCCTTTTAGGAGTGGTTGTCTACATGTGGGCCCCTGCTGCAAGTCAAGATGTCTCAGGGCATGAGTCCCACAGGCAAGTTATGCTAAAACCTGTGGCCAGGCCCATCAAAAAGAAGATGTGAGCAGGTCAGTGTAGGAGAAGGATGTCTAATTGCCCTCTTCACTGATGCTGAACCGTTTCTGTGGCCTAGCAATGAGAGATGCAGTTTATAGGGAGTGACAGTCTCTTTCACTAGGCTGGCGTTCCTAAGGAAAATAGTTTTTAAGCACACAGGTCCTTTTCAGGCCACAGCCCAAGGGTTTGAGAGCATCAGCCCAACTGTGGGACATGCCCTTCAGTGGCTCACTCAGAACTCATGCCAAAAGATGGAGAGACTTCCTAAGCAGCATTAGACCACAGAACAGGTCTTCACCAGGAAACTTTGCTTCCAGAGACTCTACTTATTTCACAATGTGCCCTCACCTTATGGGGAAATGCTGGGCTTGAGTCCAGTATTCATTTGTTTCGCTCTCAGGCAGGGGTGGCAGACTGACACTGTGCCTTTCAAAGCAAAATCCTGGGTGTTTTTGATGCAGGAGATTTTAGTTGGGATGCCTGCCTAAGATGTCCTGCTTAAAGGCCATGTCCTTTGGATTACAAACACATACATCCATCACGTCTGTCTTGAGTTCATCAAAACAGTATCTATATTTTAGGATGCTGCAAAGAAATGGTTTCACAAGGGGATGGGAACTGTTTAGTCAGAGCTAATTTGCCTGCAGAACAAACACATTAGGGGAGCAGCCTCCTTCCCTAACATGGGGGGGCTTGGTGACTGGGGTGATGCCAGCCAGATCTGCAGCACAGGGGTGCTAATAAATGGTGAGGGTCACCCCAAAAGCAGTAGAGCACTGCTTAGGGCTCTGTCGGGCCAGGCTGAGCTATTTTTACTCCTGGTCTGGTGCTGCAGCCACGCTGGCAGATGCGCTCCCAGCTGCAGATGACTTCCATGTGTAACCCCACGCGGCCGCTGGCCGGGGGCCTGGGGTGTAACATGCTTCCTTAAAAGGCTCGAGAGAGGCAACTGCAACGCCCCACAGCTCCAGGGATGGGAGGAGGTGGGGAGGGGGGGGCCTTCCCAAGCTGCCTGCTCTCCCTAGCGCACTGCGAAATGATCACTGCATGGTTCATTGAAAGCAGCTTTCCTGGGAAACAGAGGTGGCACCAGCATTGGGAATAACTTCTCCTGTATTGCAGAGGGGTGGGAGGCTGGAGGGAAGGATGACTCATGGGTTGGTTTAACCTAACTGTAACTTTTATACCCCATGAGTGCAAAAAAGGGGGTCTTCAACAGGACCCTGTGAGCAGGTAAAAGGCAGGGCAGGCTGCTCTGTTCTCAGCAGCAGCCACAGCTGAGTGTGAACGTTGCAAGAGGCAATTATAATAATAAATTTTTAGAAGTTACCCATTACCCTCTTTTTTAATGAAGCCCTTGTGATGTGCTCAGAGAGGATGCCAAATAAACAGAGCAGCTTCCCAAGCACAGCTGCTAGGGCTCAGCTTGTCCCCAGTCGAGCAGTGTCCCTGATGTGCCCTAACTGCACAAGCAGCTTCATACTGATGGGAAATTTTGGGATCTGGGCTGCTCTGTGTGTCAGGAAGGGCATAAAAGCTGGGACACCTAAAAATGTAAATCCCTTTGCCATGATGAATCCGCACATGGACACGTCAAGGTGGGCCCCTTGGACACCCGTGCATCATGTGCAGCATTGAACGGGTAACCTGAGGTGTCGTGCTAGCTTCATTTAGTCTTGGAAATGTTATTATGGAAGGCAAATCATCCTTCTGAGAGGGCTGCTTTCAAAGAGAAGGCTGCTTTCAAAAGCACTGTGTACAACGTGGACTGTCTCAAGTCATGGTCCCTGAAGACCGACCTGAAGTGCTTCAGAAAGTAGCACTCTGAATTGTGGCACAGGTGAGCACCATCTTGTCATGGTCCCACTCCAGCCCATGTAAGAAGACACTGGACAAGCCCTAAATTGAAAGCTTGGTCTCCTTTCCAAGATGGGTTTAACCAATGCAACCCTGTTCTCTAGAAATGAGTAAATGCCCTGTGGACCTAATCTGGTTTTGGCATGCAGCTGCCCCATCCATGATGTGTGTCTGCAAGACTCAAATCTTCCTTCCGAGCACCTCCACTGGGGCATGGGAGCTGTTATCAACCCTCGTCTGCAGACCACAACTGAGCCTTTGGGACATTTAGGGTCTCAGCCTCACAGCCCAGAGCTTCCCTGTGCCCTGTGGGGGTCAAGTTCATCTGTCTGTTGCTTTTAGGGGGGGCATTTTGGATGGAAATGTACATCGTTTCTGGGAGTTTTAGCTTCCTTGGGTGACCTCAGGGGAGGAACACTATGGGGCAAAAACCATCATGGGTATGGATAGCAAAGAAGATAGATACCCAAAAATGCCAATGAGGTAATGAAGTCATGCAGCTTGGAATGGACTTCTACATGCCTTTGGTCCAACACCCTGCTCAAAGCATGGCCAGCTGAGGCTGGGTTGTTCAGGGTTGAGTTTGAATTCCTCCAGGATGGAGATTGCACCGCCATCTCCCAAGACATCTCAGTTTCCACCTTCTTCCAAGCTGGAGAGCTCCAGGTTATCAGCAGCATCTCAGTGATGTCCCCCTGAATATCCATACTATATCCATCCACCCTTTAAGGTTCACTGGGATCTCCCTCCAAGTAAACATTTTCTAGACCCTGGAAAAGGACTCCACTGATGCCCACAATGGATTGTACAAAGATAAAAACACAGGTTTCTCAAAATCTCCATTAGATTTTATTTAAAAGTTCTTTGTATAGACTTCCTGACACAGAATCCACAATAAAAATAAAATCCCCCTCCCACCCACTGCCCCCCCTCCCCAAATTGCTTTGCTTTGTATTTCATAAAACATACAACATGAGAAGAACGCCTGAGGCATCTTACACCACAATTTAAAAATTTGTTAACTGAGGCCTTGGTCCCAGCAGTGCATTTGCATTCGGAAACCTTGCTGCCTTTCCTCGCTAGTTCAGTTGGCCACATATTACAAATGCATACGAGAGATCTAGCTTGAAATCTAATCCAGCAAAAGGAGAAAAAACAACCGAAAAACAAAAGTAAGAACAACAAACTGAACTGCTTGTTTATCAGAATTAGCTACTCTCTTACACAAAGGCTTCCCCTGTAAAGTTATGCTCAGTTATGAAAACGATAAAAGCAAGCATGTAAGAGTTGCAGTGAAATTATGATGATTTTTTATGTTTTTTTTGTTTGTCTCAATTTTACGGTGCCTTAGGTAGGCAGACTGCTGGAATCGGAAAGAAAGGGTAATTTAGAGATGTGTTCAGAGACAATAACATCTGCAATTAGGTAAATATTTGGTAATGTTGAAGCTATACAATATAACCCGGACACACGTAGCACTCAGTTCACAAACAGTTTAGCACCATATTGATAGGTCTTGCAGCAAAACACTTTCTTCAAGGTTTGCTCGGAAGTTAAAAGCATGAAATAGTACAGTGCAAGGTAGTCTATACCCTTTTAGCTTCTATAGGGGTATGGTGGCAACGGCTGATGCTCCTGGCTGTCTCAGAGGTATGTGTTGGCAGGTCGCTGGCTCTATGTTTCTATTGTCGTCACCACGCCAGGGTTGATGTTACCTGAAAAGGTTTGATGGAGAAAGAGAAAACAAATGAGGTTATCCATGCATGGGAAGCCATGCAGGATATTGAGGGAGGGTAAATGAGTTAATTGTCAGCACCACAACCATTCACTACAGCCAGGCACCAGACTGGAAATGCCAGGGACTTGGCTGTCCCCCTCTCCAGTCACTTGTGTGCTGCTTACCAGGGATGCAAACTTTTTCACATTCTTTCTGCGTGTCAAATCTGTTCTCGTTGCCACCACAGCTGCCATACCAGAACCGGGCGCAACTCTTGGTCTTGATGTCGTAGTACCACTTCAGCACAAAGGTCCTGCAGGTCCCCTCATCTTTTGGCAGCCAGCAGATATCCGTGACTGTGGATAAAAGCAGGAGCAAGAAGAGTCGGCACTAGTACTCCTGGGTGAAACACAGCCTCTCTGAATGTATTTGCATCATAGAAAAATGCCTGTGAGCAGGGCTGGCATGCAAGCTCAGATAGGGCAACCACAGCATAGGCTTTGCACATCTCCTGTGGTTAAATCCCATCTCTTAGCTTGCAAAGAGGTCTTTCTTTGGAGGTCACTAGCCCTGATCCCAAGACCTCGGCCACATTGCTATCATGTATCTGTGGAGCAATGTTGAGATGAAAGAAGAGTGCTGCATGACAGCACTTGTCTGCAAATCCCCTGGATTTGCAGGAAATGGGTTGCCAGGTCTCAGAACTAGGAGAGGACTGGCTGGGCTGCAAGGAAAAAAGTATTGGCACCACCGTTTTCCTATTAAAAACACTGGCTTCTTCTGAAAAGAGAAATCTATGTGAAGATGCTCCCAGACCTAACACACACTGCCCTGTGGCATCCTGCATCTTTTGCTGGGTAAGTAAGGAACAAAATAACAAAGTACCTGTATGTGTTAAAATGACATTGCCAAATACATTTTAAAAAGTAAAGTAAAATCCCTCTGATCAAGTCACAAACAAGGCATCTCCTGCAGATAAGGATGCAAAAGCAGCTCATGCCGCCAGGATAACCATCAGCCATTACAGTTAGTCCTGGAAAAGTTGTGTTACCACAGCCCTGAGTCAGGCAGATCCCAAAATTCCTGGTATCACACTCGTCACTGCCACTTATCGGTGGTGCGACTTCAAGCTGCTGGCGTTCAGCCTTGGGCATGAGTCAAAATCCTAAGTCATCAGTTAAGCAAGTATCAGTAAAACAGACAGCACCAAAAAATGAATGGGGCAAGGAGGAGTCAGACAGGCAAAGTGTGGAGTTCCTCTCACTAGAGGGGTATTTGCAACCAGGAACCTTTCTTGAATTAAGAAAAAACCAAAGTCTTCTTTTTTTTTTTTCCCCAAAAGCAAAGATTAATCCATGTATACAGAGTACACCACCAATGACTGCTGGGAAAATCCAAGTCTTGAAGTTATCTTCTGATAATCTTCTCTTAGGATCATGCCTTTTATAAACCAGGTCCCAGAAGCTAAGCTACTTAAGGGACTGGACTCTAAAACATGGTTAATAAGTCCCAAATACAGGGGAATAAATAATGAATATGAGAAAGAGTATATACATGTAGAGTGAATATATAAAAAGTATTGTATTTGCAAGCAAGTTTCTGTGGGGTCTGATGAGAGCTAAGGCATGCTAAAACTTTCTAAGGTGTTCACGGGAAGAAGGGCACAGAAGATCATTCCCAAAATCCCAACTAGAAAGTAGGGCTGGCGCTGGACTCTTGGCAATAAGAAAGCCCCAGCAGCGAGTTTACTTTAAAGGAAATTGTGGCTGGTGCTGGCGGCTTCCCAGAGCCCAGGAACGCCGCAGTGAGGCCGGGATGCTCCTGGGGAGGAGGTGGAAATGCCCAGACCAATGTCAGGCATGATTCTGGGCAGACTCTGCCAAATCTCTAAACTCTGCCTGCTCATTTTAATTGCATTTTTCCCTGTCAGAACAACACTGTGGTCAAAGTGGTCAGACTCAAGTGGTCTGTGCTGCGGTCATGACAGAGATTGGGTGGTTTGCTTGAGCAGTGGGTTTACTGTTTGGATAGGAGGAGCTGGGAATCTGTCTTTTCTGAGAGAGGAGACATGTCTGAAAGGACAGTCCTGCCCATCGTCCTGTTCTAAATGCAGCTTTTTGAAGCAGGACTTCTTTTATAATTTCCGTTTCTCCTTGGAATTTGAAATCAATATGGACCTTCCAATTCAGCTGTGCTTTTGGGCCTCTACAGCCAAAAGCTTCCCCATGCCTTTGGCAGGCTCTTTGCCTGTTTATTAGACAGATTTTTATTTTTTTATCAAAGTCTCTCTCCCTTCTTTCCTGCCTCCCAAACTGCTGAAAGCCAGCAGATGTGAATACAAGAATGACTCTACCTCAAACCTCATGCACCCTTTCAGGAATCCAACCAGTTACGAAAACATTCAGCTGATGGGAGGTACATTACAATTTTTCTCTGCAGCATGGTGCAAACAGCTCAGTTTCTCCCCCCATCTTCATCCCCTCCGAGAGTGGAAGCAGCCTTCGGTATCAGCAGATGCAGAGGGAATTTCACCCACCACTTTAGAGGCAGATCTGGCTTCAGGAAAGCTGCTGAAAATTCACTTGAATAGTGATCTTCAGTTTGCCTGCCCGAATATTCACAACTTGGGACCTCTGCAACTCTCCAGTTTCAAAGCACCATCAAACACCACCTAGTAACTCCTCCAGCTGAACCCCTGGCTGGCATTTTAACCAAAACCTCCCCCTGCTACCAAAAACTCTAAGCCCAAAACACAAGAAATAAAACAAAAGTTTATCCAGAAATTTCAAAGAATTGATAGAGAGCAAGAACCAGGGAGCTAAAACGTGTTTTAAGTTGCTGCTGGCTCTGGCAGGTTCAAAAGACGAGGGCAGCCACCATAAACTGGGGTTTTAATTCATCCCGTAGAGAAAATGAGCTTGGGCTCCTCAGTTGCACTTACATTTAATTTTGTCATGGTAAAAAAATTAAAAATTGCAATAATTAAAGTCTATCACAGCATTTAAAAGGCTTCAAATGGGAGGTGGGTCTGCAGCATGTTTTTGTACTCAAAAAGTCCTAATGTTTGGGAGACCCATACATTTCTCAGTGTGGCACCTGGCTGTGGCATCTGGTACAGGCTGAACTGGGAGCCCAACTGAACGTTCAGTATTTTAAAAGCCGAGCTGCGGATAACTCCCATGCCTCATTTTCCACAGTGGATTCAAGCTCCTGTTTTTTCAGAAAAATGAAAAGAGAATAAAGCAGAGAACAGAGCGGGGGACCCTGGCGGGGCGGGCAGAGATGCAAGCATCCCTCCAGGGCCTCTCAGTTGCTTTTCTTGACTATCTGCCCAGGGCAGAACGGCGCCAAGTTCATGAAATATCACTTTAGCCTGAAAAACAGTTGCTGGAAACATCATCAAGGCATGTGACGATGATCAGAAGGGGCTGGTCTATGGGATGAGGCAAGCAGAAACATGCGCCCTCTGAAGAAAAACCCATCAGGAAGGCTTCCCTGCTCTGTGAGGATGAAATCTGGGTCTAGATTTAAGCCATAGGTTTCTGCACAAGCCATACGCTGCTTCCTCTGGCTGAAAAGTCCTCAAAATGCAAGTGATGTATCTTTGTCCATAATGCCGCTTTGCAGTCCAGAAGCGCCTTGCAATCTCCTTTTGCAAGTAGCTGCCATCCCAGGCATCTCCATGCCTGGCAGTGGCCTCCTCCCCACTTGCCTGTGTGTTTCTGCAGGAACACCCACAGCTAGACTCCGGCTGCACTGCTGCCAGATGCAACATTTTCTGAGTCTGATTTAAGGAGTCTAAAACATACATAACAAAATCAAATGTGTGGAAAGGCTCTTTAATTTGCCTTTTCAAACCCTATCATGCCCCTAGGAGGGTTAAAGTCCTCCTCTCAGGTACCGGAGTTTGCTTCACTCCTAGGTTTCCCTCCCATCCCCACAAAGGGCCTTGAAATACCACAAGCAGGGGGAGGCTGCTATGATAGCAAAGCTTTGCTGGGGTCCAGTTCCCATCCCAAATCCTTGCTTAACCAACACAGGTGATTGCAAGTCACTACTTCCTTCCCAGGTCTTGAAGAGGTTTGCAAACACAACCCCTCAGTCTCAAATTCCTTCAGGAAAGGAGGTCATTGCCATTTTCCTGTGGGCTCCTCCCTCAACTTTGATTTTTATCTTTTGGTGCAAAAGGAAAATACCTCCACACAAGACCCAAGCCCCGTGGAGTAATTTCCAATCAAACATTTTGGTTACAGGCGGTGAAACGTTTGCAATTCTTTGCATCTCAGCAAAGGCACACCCCTGAGTGGTCACGTTGGTTAGTCACACAGCCATAATACAAACTGCTTTGAGACTGCACCATGCTCCAGTTCAGCAACCACACATTTCTCACAAAATGCAGTGCATGAATTTCCTGTATAGCTGTGGTTTGCACTCAGGTTGTGCAAACATGACATGTCCTGGTGTGACAACACACATGCAAGATGACTTTTTCATGCAAAGCAGATGGTGGGGCATGGTCATGTCAAGAAGCAAATGTAAACCAAGTCTATAAAACTGGTGATCTTGTATTAGAGAAGCTCAGATGCATGCTACGAAATGGTCAAGGTGAAACAACGGACTTGCTTTGGTTTGTGATGATTTTTTTGGTGTTACCTGATGGAAGTCTTTTCTCAAGGGGTGGCTGCTGCATGGTTTTCTCGGCTGCTGCTGGAGGAAAAAGTGCATGGGTTTGGATGTTAAACAATGTTTTCTCTCCAATCCAAACATTATTTGACAAGATGATAAAATACAAAAGGATTAATCCCCACATGGTACTTACATGGTTTAAAGCATTTGCTAATGCACTCAGCTTCGGTCTCAAATCTATTGGCATTACCACCACAGCCACCATACCAACCCTGGCTGCAGATCTTGTTTTTGTAGTCAAAGAACCACACAATCTGATAGTCCTTGCACTGGGTGCCCATGTCAAAGTCCAGCAAGCAAGGGTTTGGCCAATCTGCATGTCAAAAGGTGCAAAGGTTAAGGATTCTGAAAGGGTTAAAAGCTGAAAAAGCAAAGAGATTGAGAAGTAAAAAAGCCCAGTACAGGACTGGTGGCATTTCCTTGTTGTCTGATTTCTCTTGCTGAATGCAAACCTTCCTCAGCCTCTGGCTTGCCTCTGTCTGGTCTTGATTTCATCGTGATTCCAAACCCCAAGTCTCCAAACCAAGGTGGTGGGAGCCCCTTAATCCTCACAGGATTTGTCCCTCACACAACTTCCCCCATCTATTTTCAAAGCTCTTTGTCTTGGCAGTAACTTAATCCTTAAGTGTGTTTATTTTATCTCTAAAGGCAAGCCACACCTGGTAGACTTTAGGGCTTGATGAAGATTTAAACATATGTTCTTTCCAGCCCACAAATTATAATTTAAGCCCAAATCCCAGAGCCTTTATTAGCAAAGACAGGCCATCCAGGCTAGCAGCTGCTTTGCCTCTATAAGTATGGCAGAATCTGGGGCTTCCCCTGAGGTCTGTAGGAAGATTTACACATGGGTCTCTCCAACTGCACAGAGAACTAGAGAAGACTCAGCTAAACAACTCATCCCAAAGTCCCTGCCCAATTTAATGTCTCTAGCCTGTTGAAAAACTTCAGATTAGCATCCCCAGAGAATGTTTTCCCCAGATTGCTGGCTGCCATAAATCCTCGGGCAAAGATCTTTGTTGCAGATGGGTCAACAAGAGAACTTGAGATTGAGAGACCCGCATTGAAGCACAGAGCAAGCACACAGCATATCCTTTTTCATTCAGGTAGACCTGCGCAAGTCTACACACCTTGTTTCCAAAGGGCTCGCACACAAGGGGTTAAATGAAGCCATGGGGGTGTCACCTGGTGGGGAGGGCTTTGGATGGGATGTCTGTGCCAGGGAGAAGGACCAAACAAGTGGGAATGCATGGGAAGGGGGAGATGATGGAACATGCAGCAAGGCAGAAATGAGATGGTCCCTGCCTGGCACAAGCCCTCAGCCCCTCTGCTGCAGCAAGCTCTGGTGGTACCGCCAGCAAGGCATGAGATCCATGCTCAGCCCCTTCAATGCCAGCAGCTAGATCCAAACAGCAGCTTTGCAACTCTTATTGGCTGAATGCACTGAGCAGCAGCATCTCCCCACGCTTTCAGATCTCCTCAGGAAGAAGATGAGCCCCAGTGCAGGCAAAATGCTTAAAGAAAAACATGAGTGTGATGATTCTGGGATGAATGTTGGATGCCAGATCCATAGCTGGTGTCTGCCATAGGGCTGTGCTGCTTTATGAGGCTGAGAGTCCTTCCAGACCAGTGGAGGGTTTGCAGCCTGGCACTTAGTGTAGAAGTGAGCATAATAGCGTCGATACAATGAACTTGATGTCAACAAAAGCAATGAGATGACATATAAACTGTTACAGTAATAATGGGTTTTTAACACAGGTTAACACGACTGACAAGAGTAGGAGCTGACAGCTTGCCCATTTTTCAGTTTGCTGCATATGCCGCTGGTGGAAAAGAAATGGGAGAAGAGCAGATGGCGGAAACTGGAGGGAGACTACCAATTAGCCAAATTTATGCAAATGTTTGACACTAGTTCCCCTGCAATCCCTGGCTGTTGGTCAAGCCCTTGTTGAGAGCTATATGTTAAACCAAGTACCCAAGACCTATTCTTTGTCCCACATAGAAAGGGAGTGAGCAAGCATCAGGTGGTGTTCTGTGTCAACACCTGCATATACACATGCCGGGGAGGCCATGGGGCACAGCTTGTCCTCAGAGAGAAGCCAGTGCTTGGGCTCTGGTTCATCTTCCATCCTTGCAATGGAAACAGGACCCCAGTTCAAGTCCCCTGTGAAGATCACAGCAACTTCATGGGGCTTTGGATCCAGCATGAGACAGAGACTCCAATACAGGGCTTAGACCTGCATGGCGAAGGATGTCATCTAGGTTATGGATCTGTTGGCTCTGCAAAGCAAAGGACTTATAGATCCTTTGGTCCTAGTGGGGCCCTGGGAAAGGTTGGTTTAGGAGCGTGGCAAGAGGAAGACTGCTGCAAATGGCCAGGCTTTTGGTGGGGGTCCTGGCAGAGTACCCCAAGCCAGCACTCCCACCGTCATCCATACTCACCACTCTCAGGCCCTTCCAGTGGCTCGGTGTTGAGCATCATGTGGGCCAGGGACACCTTGGACTGTGCTAGGGTCTCTGGGGAGAAGAAGTAGTGGGGTCAGCCAAGGGGAAGGGAATTTGCTGCAGCGTCCTCGGTGCAGCCATAAACAAAGTCACTGGCCCCAGCTCCAACATGGGGGATGCACACGTTGCAGGAGTCAGGTCTGGATCTATTTACTCTAGCACATACACTTCAGAAATGTTTATTAGAAGCAGCTGATGGGATGAGTAATCCATGACCACCCAGCCACGCTGGGATGGGTTTGTCTTGCTCTCCCCAGCCGGTCGCTCTGCTGCATAGTTGCGCGCATCCTCAGGACCCTATATAACTGCTTTGGATGGCTCCCGCAGCACACGACTGGGCAGGGGCTCTGAAGGAGCTAGATGTGGCTTCTTTGTTTAGCAGCTTTGCTCTTCTGCCCTTGAGATGGCAGGAAAAAAAATGGCATCCTCCAGGGGAACAAAGAGTCTGTGATAGATCTTCTCTTGTTCCCCTGCAGTCCTCAAGGACTGTCCATACATTGCATGCCTCAATTTGACCACAATCCTCCTATCATGGGCTCACATCCTTTTAGGATCTGTGTTGTTGAGGACTGTCAATGAGGGGAACAAACCCCTTGTGATGGAAAAGAGAATGTGGTTCATAGTGCATCACGCCCTGCATGACTGTATCATACTGCATCATGTCCCTTTCCCAGGGCAATCCCTTGTCTCACTTTCCATGGGGCTGGAGGGCAGGAGGGGACTGCAGCCACAGGCAGGGTTGGATTTGCTTTTCTTTGGTGGAGGGTATGGTTGTGGTTAAGGGGGATAGTCCTACCCAGTGTCCAGGTCACATCTTGTGGGCATAGGTGGCATCACCAATGCCTGCCCAATTCATTCCCGTTTCAGATTTACTCTATGGGGAATGCAGCTTCCCTGAGCATCAAGAACTCCCAGTCAGCACATGCAAATTTTACTTCTACACATTGATGTATTTTCTCAACATTTTTGTGGGCGCGTTTATTGCTCACAAAGGTAAGAGACTTCAGACCTGATCCAAAACCACTGAAGCTAATGGAAAGGCTTTCCATGGGCACTGAAATTGGCTCTGAAGTGCCAGAATAAGCCAGATGCAGCACTGGCAGGACCAGCACAAACTTCTCTGCACCACCAAGCCAAGGCATCTCTACGCCAAACTATGTAAAAAAAAAAATTGGCCATGTCTTACCTAGCAACTTTTGGCCACACCAAAGGGTTTGGTGAGGTTTACATGTGATCTGTACACATGGAGCTTGGATCCCCAAAGGAATAAAACCTCCATTTAATATGTTCCTTGTGAGTTGTTTTTTTGGGGGGTGGGTATAATAGAGAACCGATAGGTGTCTATGGAAATGGTGATCAGAGAAGCTGATCAAGCTATTCTTGCTTATTTTGCAATCAGGCTGGACTGAATTTATTCTGTGTTAACACAGTTTGACTCTTATTAATTACAGCAATACCATCTGGACCCCATCAAAACCCATTGTGCAAAGCCTCCTGCACTTACAATACGACAATCCTCCCTGGTCTGGGACTGGCTTTAATTCTCTCATAATCTGTGTTGGTTTAACACCAATGAAGTGTCAGGTTGTGTTTGCCAAAGAAAC
This sequence comes from Mesitornis unicolor, assembly GCF_000695765.1. Lineage (NCBI taxonomy): Eukaryota > Metazoa > Chordata > Aves > Mesitornithiformes > Mesitornithidae > Mesitornis > Mesitornis unicolor. The sequence continues at coordinate 19,538 of NW_010169786.1, forward strand.
ACATTCACAGTGTTTCGTAACCAGGTCCTGCTGCTGGACCGCAGGATGCCAGACGTGCAGTGACACAACTGGGCTGGGACCATTGGTACTGACCGATTCCCCATTCCTTGAGTGTTTTCTCCCTTTTTCATGTCCATTTTTTAAAAAAATAAATGTTTGTGTGTTTTACCTGAGAGGTACTTACTTGTGCTGAACGTCCCTGTGTAGGTTACTTTGGGTTGGGATTTCTGGTAGCCTGTAATGAGGACAATGTATTTTTGTCCGCTTCTGAGTCCTCGGATGACGTGTTCAGTGCCGGTCAGGTTTTGCTTCTGCACAAGAGAGTGGTCATGTGCTAAGGTGACGGCGATGTCAAAAACATAGGCGTTGACTGGCTCGGGGCTGGCCCAGCGCAGCCTGGCACTGTTCTCGGTGACATCTGTGATCTGAATGTCATGGGTCTTTGCTGCAATGCAAAAATCAGAAGAAACACTGAGGACTTGAAGAGGAAAGATCTCAAGGAAAAAACATCTCAGTGCTGCAGGATCTCCTTTCCAGTCTACAGCATGTGAATTTGTCTGCAGCTAACTGTGGCACGGGCAAAGCCAGGTTGTGACTTCGCTGTTTCAGATGCCCAACCCAATACACTGCAGGGAGACTTGTTTTTTTCCTAACCTCAATGATTTGCCAAGTGGTTTGTTTATTTTCTAGCAATCTGCTGCAATTGAGCAAACCAAAGCAATTTTTTAGAATTATGTTTTCACAGCCTGAAATATGATTCTTAGCACAACTTCCCCAACTGTAAATGTGACCAGTCAGATCCTTCTCTGGAGTGCAATGGATAAACTGAACTGCTGAAGATCTTCAAGCAAAGCCTGCTAAAGATCCAACATGACCTTGGACAGGTCAAAGAAGCTATTAGGGAAAGGTTTTCCTGCTATGGCAGAGTACTTATAAACACTCTTGGAAGTGACAGTGGAACAAGAAACAGGCAGAAATGCTTGTTCCCCACAAGCTGATGAAAGCATTGTCCTGATTGCTTTTAATTATTGCTTTTTATTTATTATTTACATGGAGACAGGCATTCACTGACTGGTAAAGTGTCCCTGGGCTTTAACACATGTTCTTTTTCACCTCTTCAGCTACTGCAGAGCTGCCTGCACCTCCTTGCAAAAACACATGGAAAAGCTCCTTTACATGAACTGTGCTCACATGAGAAGAGCTTTAGCATTCCAAGAGAAGTCTTCACACTGATTAAGGGATGAACTAACTGAACTAACTATTTATATTAGCCGACAGAGAATTCAAACAACTTCATTGTATGAATCACCCTAAATAACAAAACTTAGCCAAGGGGAGTTGCTACAAGGAAAACATAGAAAGCAAATGGGCCGCACTAGAAAGAGAAGTGCTCTGCCGCTGTATTGCTGGGCTAGGCACTAGATGGTGGATTGACCCATATTGGTCCTGCTTGTGTTTTGCTTAGAGGCAGTCTTCCCCTCACCCAGTTTTGCACAAACTTCTCAACACAGAAGTTGACAAAGCCTCAACTCCCTCCCCCCAGTGCAGTTTTCCAGTTTTGCGCCTCAAAACTTGTTTCTGCGAGCATGAAACTTGGCCACTTAGTGACATTTCCCACAGGAACAATCCTCCCGGTGAGGAAGAAAAGCCACAACCTGCCATGGCACAAACACGCAAGAGGCACTGCTCGCATGGGGAGAGCCTTTCACATACCGCCTTGTCTTCTCCTGCCACCTCCTGCGGTGGCCGTGGTGTTCGCGGTGGTGCGGCCAGTGGCTTTGGTGTGGCCAGCAGTGCTTGCTGTGCTCTGCGTGGTCATGTTCACCTGGACCGCAGTGCTGGCTGTTGTCTGGTCGGTGGCTCTGGTCTGGGCCGTGGCTTTGGTCTGGGCCGCAGTTCTGGTTTGGGCCGCGGCTCTGGTCTGGGCTGCAGCTCTGGTCTGGGCCGCAGTGCTGGTCTGGGCTGTGGTGCTGGTCTGGGTCGTGGTGCTGGCAGTGGTGGTTCTGGCACGGGTGTTGGTGCTCACAACAGGCTTGATGGTTGCAGTGACCGTGCTGCTGGCACTGAGGGTTCGGCTTATGGTCACATTGGGTGCCACATACCTGTCAAAGCAAAAGCAGCTGATATGGCTCTTTTTGCCCCTTATTTAAGCACAATTTTGGAACAGAAGAGTTGACATTTACAAGAATCCACTTGAAGTCGATAGGTTTTGTCAGCTTTAGATATGCACACAGCCAAGCAGTGAAAAGTGCTGTGGAGCATTACCTATTGTTTGGGGCATAAGTCTGTCTATACACCAACTTCACACATACAAGAGTAAATTCAGTAGTCAGACCTGTACCATGACTGATTTGAAGGTGCTCGACCCTCTAAATCCAAGACAGCTGTGTGCCAGAGATAAGTGAGTCTTAGTGATGCAAGCTTTCACTTCAGTTCAGAAAATATTAGGATATATTCTATGCTGGTTCCTGAATATCAGATAGTCCAGCGCAGCTCAGCCTCTGAAAATAGTTTGTTGAGTGGAAACCCCCAGATTGATAGTAATTTCTGGAATTCCTGACCTGCATGATGACAGTAGCATATCCTTCATATCCTTTATACGTATATAAATATGAAATTTAACCCAAATTTAAAATTATATGTGTACTTATCTACCCTTCTCTAGTAGATATATCTGCTGCTCTTCTGACACAGCACTAAAGGAACCAGTAAAATGCTGATAATCCCAACTGCTAGATTTGAAGTCGCTTTTTCTTTCTTTTTTCCAGACAGGCACTGGGAAGCAGAGGCTTCCTCCTCAGACAGGCTGTTAGCAAAGCTCATTCTCAAGCAGACAAACCACTACTTACACTGCTTTGTGGCCTGTGTGCCGGGGGCTCTGGCTTTTGGCTTGCTGATCACTCTGGAGCTGCTCGCACTGTTTCCTTATCTCAGGAGACAGGTAGAAAGCAAAGTCACCTAGAGACAGAGAGACTGGCATTAAACACTGGTGTTGAGGATGCTGGTTACCTATCAACAACACATTACATATTTTTCTTCTTGATTTAAAATAAAACCTCTTCTGTTCTTGCTTGCTCTGATAAAAGGTATGGAATATCTCTTGACGTTTGGTGTGGTTACTGCAGCATCATGGGCTGGGAGATTTGTAATTCTAATTTACTAACACGAGAACAGTAGCTACAAGATACCAGAGGGCTGTATGTCTTAGTCTGTCACATGTAAACAGCTTTCTTATAACAAGGCACTTTCAACCACACAGTTAATATTTTTTCAAGAGTTAGAAGCTTCCAGGAACCCTGTAAGTGGTAAATGGAAAAAACAAACTGAGAAAACCTAAACATTTATTTCCAGGGACAGAAAAGCTCATGTTTGCTTCCTATCTAGTGCAAGACATTCCCAAATCAGTGGCTTATTAGCCCAGTAGAGTGATTTTCAGGACTTTTAGGATAAAACTAGCTTTTCTAGAAAAAGCTCAATTTTTGTCCTTGCTGGCCAGGTCTGTTTAGGATCTCCAGCAGCTGGCTATAGTTACAGACTTGGCCTGGGGTCTCTTGCTAAGCTGAGATGCAAATTTTCAAGGCACAATCTGCACATCCCAAACACCACAGCATTATTTATCCCTGAGCAAAGAATCCTGTTCATCTGGTCCTTAAATCTGCAGATAGCAACTCCAGATCTCAGCCTGAGCCATCCAAATGCCTGCTAGACGTGATGTTTATGCTGAAGTTGGGAAGAAAGATTTGCTGGGTGTTCAGGGAGCTCCCGGGGAGTGCCAGCAGGCTGCTGGGCTGCAGAGGGCCAAAAGCAGGACCAGACCCTATGGGACATGTTGCAGATGTGACCAGCAAGCCAAGCAGGATGAGGTCAGGTCCCACAGATGAGCCCACCAACTCAAACCAGACAGAAGTATAGACTCTACTTGGCAGACCAGCAGGCTGCACAGGATGGGATGGGGAGGTGAAAGTGAACAAAATACAGATATCTTCAACTAGGCAGACCTATGAGCAGCAATAAAACAGACAAAACAGTATAGAACATATAAAAAGAGAGTAACACTTCAGTGGGCCCCACTGCCCAAAGAGGTGGTTAGATTACAGCCCACCCAACCAACAGGCACATAAATCAACCTGGCAGATTAATCCCTCTGAGGTCACATATTGTCCCTCCCATGATACTTCAGCTGCAGGATGTTATACTTACTTCTGATAAAAGATGGCAGCAGTGTCCCAAAGCGTAGCAAGGGCTCTTCATGAAGCTCTCCTGGTTTGTCAACCAATTTGAAGAACACATCGTTCGGCTCACTAGCTAGGCTATAGATACTCTTGGCACTCACCTTCCTGCCAATGCCCAAGATAACAAAGAAGTACCCTTTGCATTTTGCATTGATAACTACCTTCTGCAGGTACTCAAGTTCTTGTTTATTTACTTTTCCGGTCATCATCAGAACTATGACTTTTAGATCCCGAGGGTTTGGTGCACTTTCAAAAATATGAGCCATTGTGTGTTCAATTGCACTTCCTATAGCCCGTGTGCCATGGAGCTGGGTCATTTGGTTGTGAAGGTAGTTAATGATCTTCTCTTTGGATCCATAATCAGTTAGTGAAAACTCAGTTTTTACGGGTGGAAAGCTTGAGTTGGTTTCATATTCATAAGGAGCTTGCTGGAGAACTGCCACTCTTGCATGGTGCTGGGATACTTTTGGCTCAGAGCTGATTTCCAGGTTATTTATAAGGTGGGAAATATACTTCTTCATCTCATTGAACTGCAGAGGGGTGGTGGACTCTGAGCTATCCATGATGAAGGCGATGTCAGTGTCTATATCTGTTGGGGCTGCCCTTCTGTCTCTGAATACGGGTCTCTGACTACCACAGGAGGGATCAGGGTCACACACATCTAGGGAAGAAATATAGTAGGTTTCACCCAGAGGAACTGAAGATGAATGTCCCTTGTCACTGTAAAAATCTCTTGTGTCATATGAAATACAACTATCAAGCCATGAACATTCACCGGCGCATTACTTGATACCCAAGTCAGTTCATCCCAAAATACATTTAGTTATGCACTTAGTATTTTTATGCGCTCCTTTGTCCAAAGGGATCCCTCAAGAACTCTGTCATAAATGGCAGAAGGCCATATTTTAGCTATTGGAATTCAGGCTGTAAAAATGGGAAGCGGCCAAAAAAGGAGCTTCTCATTACAAAGTGGAGAACGCCCATGCTAAATACTGAGTCTCATTCACAATGCCAATGCTTTCTGCTCAACCTAAGAATATGAATCCCTTGCCTTCAGCAGCAAGAGGGCTGACTCCCAATTGGACCTCCCTTCTGCACCACTGACAACCGACTGCTGTGACACCAGAAGTATTTGGCACTGTCTAGAGAAGAAATTGGATGTTTTACCCAGACAAATGTGACAAGTCAAGAGCCTCCGGATAGTTTCATTCAGCTGACTGCCACTGGTTGGAAGAACAATTGCATGTCCAACTGCTGTGTTGTTGATCTGATGAGATGCAAACAGAAAAACACAGTGTTAGTAATGCTGCTTTCTCTTACTTTCAGCTCAAAGTAGGGGAGGGCAATCCACAACTCTAAGGGATTTTCTACTCAGCACATTGCTTTTGATGGATCCCCTTTGGAGGAGCCTAATGCCCCTGACATCAGTTAGTGGAGACATAAACTGAAAGGAAAGGCTCAGACACTTGAACCAGTGCTCAGCATGCTCATCTGGGGCTGTTTTGTTGCTCTGTACTATCACTTTCTCCTTGCCAACAGTACTTCTACCTTCCCACCCATTGCCTTTGTCTCAGCTAATGTTTCTTGCTATGGGGACTGTCTTTGCTTCTGTTTCATACCATACCTATCTGGGGACATGTTCTGTGAAACAAATACCCTTACTAGCCTTTCCCAGCATGTGCCATGTTTTGGATTTCTCTCCTAAGGGGCATGATGGATGAGTTTGGCCAGCAATGCTTTCTCAGTGCTAAGCACTTGAAAGGTCAGCCACTGCCTTTAAGAGCCACAGTCATCAAACTCCCCAGCAAATCAGACTTAGATCATGAGCAGAAATGGAAAGAAATGGTGAAAGACTCCAACCTCCAGAGCTCTGGCAAGAACTGGGTCCTGCCTGCTGGTGAGGAACACAGGCGTGACCCCAGCATCGTAGAGTTTCAACACGGCATCGTTGAGCTGCGAGGAGGCTCTTGTCTCCCCGTTACTGAAAAAGACAGCCACCTTCCTCATGAGGAAGCCACTTCGGGCACGCTTAAAGGTATTCCTGGCCACAAAGGACATGGCAGTCTCCAGGCTGCGTGGCTTTGTGGTCAGGGTAGCCTGGAAGTTTTGGATCTGCTGGAGGAGGCTTGACTTCTTCCTGGCATCAGCAAAGCGGATCTCTGTAGTGACCTCATTGTTGTAGGTGACCAGGGCCACTCGAGCACCCCGAGGACAGTTGCTCTCAGCAATGGTCAAGTTGTTGACCACTCTGAGCACAGTTTGCTTCATCCTGTTGAAAACATCCCTCACGACGCCTGAGGAAGTGTCAATTGCAAAGGCCAGCTCAGTTGGGAAGACAGGGCACTCCTTGGGACCTGCCAGAAACATGTGTTGGAAACAAACAGTGTCCTAAAAGGTCGTCAAGATACAAGGACCATGTCCTCGGCAGGGGTAAATCATTCATACCATGTCCATAGGGAGAGAAACAATTCTGGCACACAATCACACTGATATTTAAAGAACTCAAGGTGACTTACCATAGCAGCAAGCTGTGAAAAAGATGGGGAAAAAAGCAGTTTGGTCAGTGCTATTCATGAAACGTGATGAACATACAAGGGCAGTGACGGGGAATTAGCAAAGCACTGGTGTACTCACGGCATTTGTCTTTGATGTTCCGTACAAGTGCACATTGCTTTGAAAAATAAAATGAAATAGGGGGAGAAAGGGGAAAAAAGAGATATGTGACACAGCCAACAAAATAATATTTCAAAACAAGAGACAAATGGTGCCACACTTACATCTCTGGATTCTCCTTTATCGCCTTTAAGTCCCTGTTTAAAAAATATAGCAAAATTGAGTGCAATGTTTACTTCCACATGAACCCAGTTAGAATGGTTATCTAACCACATCATGCAGAAGCCAAGGGAAACCTGCCTGTTTTCAGTTGTATTTCCAGCAAGAGGGGGAAATGTTTTACCCTGTGAGGAGTAAACCTAGCTAAGGCCAAACCCAAAAGGGATATTTATGTTGCTCTAGGTTCATGTGCAAAGCAAGCCAAGTCATTTTGACCTTTCTGGGGTGCTCTATGCCATTCAGATTTGGTCATGGGTCATATCCTGTGTGGACTGATAAAAAATAAAGAGGTGAGAACATCCTAGAAGGGGCTTTAAGTGGCATATTGACATGGGGAAATCCTAGTGCCTGATAAGAACCTGCCTCTTGACTTTTTCCTTCAGTTGTGCACTGTGGTTTGAGCATGAGTGAATATCTATCAATGACAAACAGCTAGTTAAGAATTTACAGAGTCACATCCAAGACAAAGAAAGAAGAATTTGCCCAATTTGAAATTAGCAGGAGATGGAGGTGGGAATATTTTTTCAACCCCTGCCACTAATAGGGACCACCACATTTCTCAGAGAGGCAATCGACTCTCTCCAGGGTGTGGAGGCAGGGACTCCATCAGCAATGCAGTGAGCACTTACAGAGGGTCCAGGGTATCCAACCTCTCCTTTCTGACCAGGTGTCCCAGCATCTCCTGCATTTCCCTAGAGAGAAAGAGAGCAAAGAAATCCTCTCCATGAACATCTGCAGGAGTGCTCCCAGGAGCATAGGTCAACACTTAGGGGAAAAAGATGAGCACATCTTTTAGGCCATTCATGCAGAAGGAAAAAATTTTGTCATGGTCCAACTTACTCTGCGACCTCTGTTTCCTTTAGGGCCGGGACCTCCACCAACACCACGGTCACCAGGTCCACCCTGGTTGAGGAAAAACATGAAAAGTAGCTCTAAATCTGCACAGGACCACAGGAAACAGCTACATTGCTTGGAAAATGAATGCATAGCTCATGGGCTGCACCGTACCTTGGGTCCTGGGTAGCCTATGAAGCCACGTTCTCCCTGAAACAACACGAGGGTTTGTTTGAATATAGGGTTTTAGGAAATGAACCTGATTCTGCAGGCAAATCTGTAGCAACTCAAGGAATTAAACAATGGAGGAAAAAGAGAGACTGCAGATTCATTTTGCACTTTTGTTCCTCATACAATTAACAAAAACCAAACATGTACTCTTTTAAAAGTCTGATTGCTCCTCTAAGGCTAATTTCAACTGTACAGGAGCTGTTGGAGATCCTGGCATACTGTTTTCAAAGTCCCACAGACATTCATGAGGCTTTCTGGCTAAAAGGTACAAAAACATTATGTGTCCTCCTTGGAGAAGCTGATTTATGTAGGCAAAACCAAGACAAAGGCAGAGGGGAAAGCTTTGAAGAGTCTTGCCTGATTTTCTCACCAGGGTACACACAGGGCTGATTTCTGTCTCTGTATGAAGCCTCTCTGACTTCACCCAGGATCTGCACTTGCCCATCTGCATTGGAGACCTTGGATACTTCCTTGTCTTTGGTAACTCATGTTGGTAGACGGCCATGCTGAGCATACACCTACCTTTCTGCCTTTAGGACCTGGGCCACCTATTCCATCTCGTCCATCATCACCCTAAAATTGGAAAGCCAAAGTCATTAATATGCAGTCATATGTAAATAGCTTAAACCTCATAGATTCAGTGACATTAGTAGAGAGACTCCACTGATGACACAGGACCCATCCTTCTATAGATGAAATTATTGTCAGAAAAAAGCACAAAAAGCCGGTGCTAAAACTACAAATCTGAATTAAAATCTGCTTAGCATACACATACAATGTGTAAAATCCAGTCAGAAGTCAGCAATGGGAAGCAGATTAGGAGGAGAATCCCTGGGTCAGCCAATGCTAGGGGTGTACTTAGAGCTGTGTCTAACCCACTCTTGTCCTCTCTTACTCTGCACAAGCCATTTTTTTCTGCAGTTGGCCTCTCACTATAGCGAGTAATGAGGACCAGGCCCCATGAAAGGGCTCACTTAATCTATTCATTCTCTTTCTATGTTACTTTTGACCAGGTTGTCTACCCATGCCTCATTCAATAAGCCAGGACAAGGCCAAATAACTCCATACAGGATGCCTGTTCCCTGTGCTGTACCTTGCTAATAATCCTCTGGACAGCCTCTGTCCTGCAAATTCATCTCTGAGACATTACAAGTCACTTTTCAAGTGAATATAATTCATCTCCTCAAGGGAACTACTGTTACCAACTATGCTCATGCCACAGAAAGACATAAGGCTGATTTCTCTCTCATTGTACTATGGAGGATGCAAAGTCCATAGGGGAGCTAAACTCTCTGCTGCAAAGGGCTGTGGTCCATTTGCCACAGGAGAGGGTCCAGCCTAGCATCCTTAAAGGTGTGAGTATGTAGCCACACTTACCATCTCTCCTCGGGGGCCCTGCTGTCCATTTGGCCCTTTAGGTCCAGGGTTTCCAGGCTCACCCTGAAAACAGGAGCATCTGTTAAAGCATGTGTGGAAATTCCAGACAACTCTGAGCCTTTCCCACCCCAACAACACTGGTTTCTTTACACAGACCAGTCTGCACTGGTTCTTGCAGCAGCAAGTCATAGCTGAACCTACATGGCCAGAAACACTACAAAAGTGCCTAATCTTTAGTGGGACTCTTAGTGATTTCAAGAAAGTTGAGCAATGGGACATGGGAGACCAGCCAGCTTCTATCGGTGGATGGTACTATTGGTGTTTGCTTTTTATAAGCAACACAAAAAATAAGAGCTCCCAAACTCAGGGGATTTTGCCAATGCAAATGGACTATGGAGAAGCCATGAAAATGAAACAGTGTGTGTGATTCTCTAGAGATGAAAACCATATGGAGCATCTGGAGAGATTCAGCACAGCCACCTTCCCATGTGGGCACCGGTTGAGAATCTGCCCTGGAAATTTCCTTGGGAATCTCAGTTACTCAATTACTTTTGACCCTCTGTTCAACGAAACTGAAGCCTAATGAAACGACCAGAGCACAGACTTTGCTCTACTCCACACTGTGCAATCCAGTGAAGATCACTCCAAGAAGTTAATCTCCAGTATTTTTTTAAGCTCACTCCTATCTAGCAGCTTTTCATTGCTGTTTTAGTTGCTCATGCCCCATGCTCATGAAGACATACCTTTCGTCCCAGGGGACCGATCCTGCCTCGTTCCCCTGACACTCCTGGTAGTCCACCACCGGCCTGGAACAGAAACGGGAACAGGGATGTTGGCAATGTGTCAGTAAAACTGGGTGCCCAAAACTAGGGGATTGGGTGGCCGTAGCAATCATGTACTAACTACAGGGGCTGGTGCCTCCCAAAGCACCTTAGGAAATTCAGAAGTCTAATTCACATTTAGGAAGAACTGAAGGGCCAGGTCAGCTGCATTCAAGTATCAGCAGCAACCTATATTGTCCCTGGAGAAACCCCCTGGGAAAGTTATAAGCAGAAGGGGCAAAGTCCTGCTCAGGATGGGGAAATGCAAGATGTGTCTGGCTTTGTGGCCATGACTCTTGCTGGGGTATACAGGAGAAGGGAGAAATAAATGCATGGGGGACCCCCAGTAAGCATATGAGATGGTCATGCTCTGGCCTCAGAGACAGAGGATACCCTGCCAGTCACTCAGGGATCTTCTTTAATTTTGAAACACCACAAAACATAAATGAGCCAAATGTTGAAGTCCTGGCCCCTCTGTGGTTGCTCTTAACTCTTCCCCTTTCATAACTCTTGATCCAGAAATCTTTAGCATAAATTGAGAGGAGGATTTTACTGGAAAAGTGTGTTGTAAGAGAGTAAAATAGAGTTAGAGCCCTAGAGAGGGAAACAGGAAGACACATCAGCTGCATCTCATTAGCTCAGTGAGATGTTCTTGCTGAGCACAGTTGGGTCAATGGCTGAGAAGAAGAAGGGTTTACCCTGGGTCCAGGAACGCCCTGCTCTCCTCTTATGCCTGGTGTGCCGATCTGGCCAGGCGGACCCTGTGTGGAGAGAAAAGGGAGACTGTGTCAAAGCACACAGGCAGAAACACACCAGTGTTACACAAGATTGCAAGGCAAAGAAACTTTACAGCACCCAAGAGATGGTTTTCAAACACATCACATCTTGGGTGGTGTGAATGCAACAGTAGACTTGATATCCTGGGGCAGGACAGCCCAGCCACAGCATACCCAAAAATAATTGTCCCGACAGTCTTTGCTGCTGAGACTCTTTGAGGAAGCAGTTGTAATGAAATAATGCAACATCACCACAAGAGAAGACATTTATTTGCCTTCTCAGGCCCATAAACTGACTGACCTGTGGTCCTCTCATGCCTTGTTCTCCTGCTGGCCCTGCTTGACCGAGCGAGCCCATGGCACCCTTGAAACGTAAAACAAGACAATGCACATTAGCATGGGGGACGTGGTCAATACCATGGGGAAGGAAAGGAGATCTCAGGGCATGAGAAACTGCTTCACAGCTGCATAAAGAGCAGGGTAAAACAGTTATTTTATTGCAGAATATGGTTATAGCAGAGAATGAGCACAGAACTGGTGGGGTAATTTTCTTCCTGCAATCAAGAGGCATACTTTATGCTTTGGCCTCATTATGCTGCTCCTACAGCATGCAGAGACAATGCATCTGAGCAGGGAATGCTGCAGAGAACGGGCAGCTCCAGGCATGTGCATAGTTGGTTTTGCACCAAGTCCAGCAAGGAGTTTACAGGGAGATGAACCAGAGGAGAAATTTGGAGGAGAGAGGAGGCAGAGAGGAAGAGCAAAGCCTCTATGCTTCTTCTCTTACACCCTCTGGGTGCTGTGGCCAGTGGCACAGCAGGAGCCCCAGGTGTCATCCCTGTCACCACTTACCTTAACTCCTATCGGTCCCCTTCGTCCTGTCATACCCTGTGCATGAAGAAACGATGAGACTTGTTACACAAGTGTGTAAGCACACATTTCTTTATTGCTTTTAGATTCATCTATCACTGCTTCTCTTAGTCCAAAATTACATTTGAATAGTTTAAACTACTTGGGGGGGAGAGAAGGAGAGAGAAATCCACAGTCCACCTTCCGCAAAACAGTGAGCTCTCATAAAACAAAGTTGGGCATATTTTCTCTTTCCTTGCATCCCTTGACCTCCACACAGATGAGTTGCTCACTCACACATGCAGAAGCACGTGCTTTGCCACTGTTTTATGCACAGTCTCTAGGGCACATGCCCCAAGGGACAGGCAGTAGCACAGAACACATCCACAGGCATCCCAGCTACACCAGCTCCAGTTTGGTTTTGCCTTCTAAAACCCAGCAGCCAAAGGCATATGCATATGTTACAGAAAATGAGGAGTAGCTCCAACAATCTCAGCAGAATTACTCTGGTGGGAGTAGAATCAGGATTAGAGCTTAAAAGTCTATACAAGAGCAAACTAATTTTCTTTTTGATTTTTTTTTTTAAGGTTGAACTTCTTGAAACTTGTAAAAACAAAGTATGAGGCAGAAGGGTAAAAAGTTATTGTTGATCTGAGCTCAACTCCTGCTGACTGCGGGTCTGGCAGCTCACCTTCCTCCCGACTCCACCGTCTTGGCCCTCCAGCCCTGCTGGTCCCGGCTCTCCCTATGGGAAAATCAAAACTCATATAAGAGTCCTGAGATGAGCAGATACTGGGAAAATAGGTTCAGGTCTCAAAAAGTGGGTCCTTTTGCACTCTCACACTAGCTAATCGATATTCCAGCATCAGTGAAAATCCTTCTGAAAACTCTGAGACTTCCCGTCAAGTTTCAGAGCTAGCGTAAGCCAACATTACCATTCTTTGGGAAATGCTTTCTGACGTTTTAAGAAGCATTTTTATTCTGAGCTGATACGAAAACAAATGAGGTTTGCAATTTTCCAATGCTCATGAGGCATTTTTTGGTTTATTTTATTTTGGTTTGGTTTGTTGTGGGTTTTTTTTCCCCTCAAAGGTTTTAGGTGAAGCGGGACATTTAGATTTGATACCCCCCAAACAGTTCTCTACTCTTGAATGTGACCCGCAATAGCATCCAAAGTTAATTTCCAAGTTCAAAGTTGTTTTCAGTTACAATCTCCCAAAAGGCATTGTAAAATAAAATAATAATTAAAAAAACACATTTTACACAAAACATCTTCTAAACTGACGTCTTCCCAAAGCAAGTTCTGGTTGCAAACCAACAACATTTTTCAGTGGAAAAATATTCCATCTGACAAGGCATGATGAGTTGTAGAAACTCGCACCTTTTTGGCAGCATACTTTTTTCTTACTTTCTCTGTCTCATCCTATTGTAAAAACCAAGAAACAACAAACGACAACAAATGACAACAAAGAAACTTTACCATTGGTCCAATTTCACCCTTTTGGCCTTTGGTTCCCCGTTGAGTATTATCAGCTCCTGAATCTCCCTGAAAGCAGTAGAGCAATGAGAAACATCTGTGTAAGTGGGACATGACAGTCAGACATCACGAACAGTTCTGCTACAGCTCAGAACCAGTATTTCTTTTCTGTTTTCCTTGTTTTGACTGAATTAGATGAAGTGCTATAGGTGTTTTCAGACACACAAAGTTTATAATACTGAAGAAGAGGAGGAAGGGGAGTTTTAATATAATGAAACAGTGATTGACAGGTTGGTATCAAGAGGCATGTGGTACCCACATGTCGTCTCCAAGTCCTTGCTCTGTCACTGGACCCGCCACTGCCAAGTGGCACTTAATAAGCCTGAGGGCATGCTTGCTGATGACACCCAGGACGGGGGACAAGTGGATGGGAAATCAAGAAAATGCCTTAGCAGTATTTACCGGGTCTCCACGGAGCCCACGGTCACCTCGTTCCCCTCGTTCGCCTTTAACTCCCTTGTCACCCTGAGAGAAAAGACAGAGAGTTAGCGAGAGCAGCCTTGCCTGCCAAAAGCATCTCTGCTGCCATGCACCTCTGCCATGTCCTTGGGCACAAGGAGACCATGACAGCATTTCACCCTCCCCTGGCTCTAACCCACCCTTTCACCACCATTCAGCCTTTTTGTAAATGTGAGAAAAGCCTACCCTCCTGCCAGAGAATCCCTTCTCTCCAGAGGAACCTGGCAAACCCTTGTCACCCTACAAAGGAAGAATATTTTAGAAGAATATTTGCCACTTTCAAGGTACTTTTCAGATGCTTCAGTGAAGCATCTCATTATAAAGAGAGAAGTGATTAAAATGACTGACCTCTTCTCCGTCAATGCCATCCAGACCCATTTCTCCCAGTTCACCCTGCAGGAGAGAGGTGAGGGGCAAATGCTCACCAAGGGAAAAGGGAACAGGGAGGGGGATACCGATGCACCTGTATGCTCACCACCACGGCATGAGGAAATAGCTCCATACCTTCTCTCCTGGGAATCCTCGAGAACCCTAAAGAGATCAGAAAGGGGAGATACTTTGCTTTCTGCCCCGTTCATTGCTGTGGGAAGTGGTGGGGAAGGGGGGCTGTGTTAGGTGGCAGAACCAGAGCCAGGACAAGGGAAGGACAGCCAGGGCTTGCTGCACCATGGTTCAACTACCCCTTATTTCTCTTATGCCAATCTTCTCCAGCTCCCTTGTCAACTCTCATGCCAAGATAAAATATGTGCATTGTGGAGTTTAGCCAGCTGATCCAATAAAATAGCTTACTCCTTAGCCACAACTCATTCTCCATTGACTTTTTCTCCGTGCACCCATTTTTAGACAAATCCAGATCTGAGGGGCAGGACAGAGTCTCAGTGGCTTTGTCCAAGGCTGGACATCTTTTTAAAGAAACTCAGTGTCTCAGCTGCAACTAATGAGCTTGGTTCATGCACTCCTTTGTTCTCTGCCAGAGGATCCTGTGGTCAGAGCAAATGGTAGGAAACATCTCCTTAATATTGCTGAATATTTCCCATAAATACCACACATTTCGCCACCTTTTCTGGCTTGTGGTGCTCAGTGGACTCCCACCAGATGGACTGCTCCATGCAAACTCTCCCTGAACATACCTTGGTTCCTCTGTGTCCGGGGCATCCTTGAAAACCCTGTGTCCCGTTCACACCTGGAGGTCCACGCTCTCCCTGTTGCATGGAGGAGAAAATACAGTGGTCAGTGTTTGCCTGCTGAGCATTTTTTTTCAGCTAACTATGTGTCAGTAAGTGTGGGAGGTGACTTGGAAGAATCATGGGTCAGCACAGGAGAAAACTGAGCGTCAGGTTTTGAAAGGCCAAAGTTCAGCAACTCCACTATCTCCTGCCCAAAACCTTCCTCAGGTAGAGGCCAACTGCAACTCTTCATCACTGGGAAAAGAACACCCTTCCTGACATCTCAGCTATGAAAGAGTTTTTATAAAACTTCTCCTTCAAAATTAAAATGACAAGACAAACCCCTCAGGTCTCTACATAGATGACTAATCCCATCCTGACCTTAAAGCACCAGAAAAACAATGCATCACACGTGATATCTGACAGCAGCACTTGGACCCTGCCTGTGATATTGGAGAAATGATGAGCACTGCCAGCCCCTTGACCTCTGCTTCACCTCCTGGGTGTGATGTGTGCGGAGTTGTTTATTCCAGGGGTGATGTGGGATTCATGAAGTAAGAGTTTGGATTAAATAGTACTAGTAAGAAGTCATGGGACTCATGTTGTCTGCCACTGTGATGGATAGAAACAGCCCCCTTCTTGATCCGATTCTTGGACTAACTCAAATCTTTCAGCTGCATTTCATATGGATAACTTTGGCATAGGCCACAGCTTTAATCAAGCTGGGGATTTTATTGTGTTGGTAATTACCCTGCCCTGCTCACAGGTGTTTGGGACCAGCTGGAAACGTTTCCACCTGCCTTGGAATAGCAGAGAGCTGGGTAACATCAAATAATGGGAGTTATTTCCTCTGTCATGCCTTCTTCAGCTCTTAAGGAGCTCCTTACTGAACTTCCAGGAGCAGCTGGGAACTGGACCAGCAACTCAGGCCATCAAGTGGAGGAGACACAAAGTTCTGCTTGCATTCTCGTCTAACCCACCCCCACATGCCCAGCAGAAAATACTTGGTGACAATGCCTGCAAACACTTCACTATGGTGAGGTCCCTAATTTAGGCAGTACCATGCAGAGCAGGGGCAACCACTTACCGGTCCTCCTTCATCACCAGGATAGCCTCCATAGCCAAGATCACCTGTGGCACCCTGGAAGACAACAGAGAGGATTCTACATTTCTTCCATAGTTCTGTGGTGTCCCTCTAAATTGGTATTCAAGATTTCCCTAGATTTGCACAAATCAGATGCTTGGTCATCTGTGTAAACAGGTTAGTTAAAGAAACCATCTCCTTTTGACATCTCCAAACTGCTTCACAAGACACTTCACACCCCCCCCCCTTCCAGCCACTCATCCCTGGGCTCTTGGTTGTTTTACGACACAGAGGCTTTGAGGAAAGGGAAGAGCAGCAGATCTCAACTGCTGTGCAAAGCCCAGGACCAGTTTTAAAGTGTATGTATAGGAGTGGTAAGCGGGGATGAGCTTCCCATTAGCATCACCCAGAACAACGTGTGCAACCTGCGCATCACCCACCCAACACCACCATGGCAGACACTGGCCTCGCATAGGGACCCTTCATCCCCAGATGAAGTGACCTACCTTTGGTCCTATGGGGCCTGGCACACCTCTGTCCCCTCTCTGCCCTGAGCACTTGCATGGGACCTTGCAGCACGTCCTCTCTGCAATGTTGTCCTGCAGCAAAACACACATGACACAACAGTAAGGTGTTAGCAACCTGGCAGAGCCTCAACACTGTAACTTCTGCAAGCCCTCAGGTCTGTGTCATTGCTCCTGTGCCAAGCATAACATCGGTCCAGCATTTTGGGGTCTCTCCTCCTTGAAACAGCCATGACAGAAGGAGAGGGAGGCGTATGCTGGCAGACTGGTTAGATTGCATGGTTAGAATCCAGCAGTCAACATCATCTTTTGTGTACAGACATCAGAAGAAAGGGTTTAAATGGCAGCTGCGTGAGGCAGAATTCATCCCCAAAGCAGTGCCCATCACTGAAGAGAGCAATCTTATTTCCAAAGACATAAGTCCAGGCTGTGGAATAGGCCACGAGAAAGTCGTTGCAGTGTGTAGCACACCGGCAACCTGCAGGCTGAGAACAATTTGCGAGCACATAGCAGAAGAGGAAAAGAAGGGAAAAAAAAAAAGAAGAAAGGGATTCAGAGAAATCACAGCTTGGTTTTGCATCATCCACTAGAAAGAAAAAAAAAATCATTTTATTTGCCAAGTACATTGCTGGCTGCAAACATTTCCTGCCAGATTTGCACATCTACATTTTGAAAGGATTTTCCTAGGTAACTGAATTACGTGGGGATGGGCTGAAGACTAGCTGTTATCCCAAAACCCAAGGTTCACTCCCAAGTGGCTGCACTTTGATTTGCAGAGAAGGGGCCAGCAAGGTTACCACAGGGATCAGTGCTTAAGCCCAATCTTATTAAACTTGCTGGAAAAGGAGGTTCACAATGCTGATAGCAGATGTGAAGTTGGGAGGAACTGGGCATACCAGGAATGCTAGCAAATTAATTCAACGAACTCAAGAGGGACTACATACATGGGAGGGAAGTAAATCTATGAAGAAGAAAATAAAACTCTTTCATCTGTTAAAAGCATGTCTGAAATACAGGCAGTGTATCACCTCGGGGAAAGAAACCTAGAAAGCAGAGCTTCTGCAAGAGATCTAACACTGACAAGGCATGAGAGCACATAACCCACAAGGTTAAAAAAAGCCAGCAGTATAAATATAGGCAGAGGGCGGGCTTTTTGGCACAGCAGCTTTTGATGGCATTTTATCCCAGCCCATTCAACCTAATCCCATGCACTGTAGCCTCAGCTGGAGTAGGGCTTCTCCAGGAGTGGTACAAGACCAGGCAACTCCATGATCTGCTCTTAACTTTATTTGCTGTGACATCTGTAAAAAGAGCTGATGTGAGGTAGGGAGGGGAGAGGACCGGAGCCAAGAGAGTGTAATTCAGCCACGGTTCAGCCTCGCAGGACATCCAGCCATCAGCTTTCCTACAGCATTATAAGGCAGTGCTGCTTGTGCCAAGTTACTTACTAGCTGCTCTGCCAGCTCGAAATCCAAGTCCAGCAGATTAACTCTGAGCGGTCTGTTGTAGGTGAACCCACGACCAAACTCCAGCTGCATCACTTGGTCAAAATTGCTCACTCGGTCCAGCCCAACAAAGATGAGAGCGTTGACACCTGAGAAGGGGAAGCAGAAGGGTCTGTGTGACAGGGCGAGGTGCTCTGCAGAGCCTGCACACCCTCCCCTCTAAGGATGGGTTGTTATCCGCCTCTTGATTGCAAATGGAGCTTATTCAATCAAGAACAAGCATCTTCAAGCACACTGAGTGAAAGTTACCCACACGCTTAGGTGCCAGCAGGTAGTTAAATATCACAGGAAGGCAATGAAGAAAAGCAAAAGTACGTAGAAATCATGAAACCCTTATTCATTACTATCAAAAGCTGGTGGGTTCATGAGAAATGGTGGTAAAATGGGCCACATGTTAACATGGACTATAACTGCTGACTTGAAGAGTAAAAAAGTTACCTTCTGTATGCAGAGTAGATGAAGCAGCCTCCAGCTGACCTATAGAGTCATCTGCACCATCAGTAAAATGGATTATGACCTGTGAGAGAAACAAAGTTATGTCAGGATCCAGAATATTTCAGGTGTGAAACACAATCGATGTGCAACCTGAAGGGCCTTCTTCCAAGGTATGTTTCATCTGAGGCCATGAAGATTTGCATTTCTGTGCCAGATTTTGGTGCATCATGCCATACAGGTGCTTGTTCCTAAAACACAAACAGGGAAAATCTGGGAAGCAGTAGCTTGCACACAAACAGTGTCCATGGGTACTGGCTGCAATAAATTTATATATTTAATGAATAAACGTATTCATTTAATTTATTATTAGTTTACCCTAGCTTTGCCAACTAAAATACAACAGTAGTCAGGTTTCCTTGAGAACACCATCCCAGTGGCCTTGGTTTTGACTTACTTTGGTGCTGCCAGAGGGCGAGGATCTGAATTTGTTCAGGTAGGACCTCAGTGTATCTGCCGTGAGAAAATAGGGCCCGCGGGTGCGCATGCCCTGGAACCTCTCGAAGAGCTCAGGCTGGTACTCAGAGAAGTCCAGTCCCTCCACGGCTCCCCCGCGAGCCTGGGCCATGATGGCTACCCTGACGTTGGGCGCCTGGTTGCCAGTGCAGCTGATCTTCTGCATCTGAGTTATTCTATTCAGCACAGACTCAACTCTGGACTCCAAACCTCTCTGGGAATTAAATATATTTTGGCCGGGCCCAACATCCGTGACATCAAAGCCAAGTATCACATCTAAGTCACAATCTGAAAGGGAAATGCAGAAGGAGAGAGGAGAGCATCACCGCTGAGAAAAACAACCACTGCTTTTCAAGTAATGACTTTCCTGGTTATTCTGTTAGTTTGTTATAGAAGATGCTCTCTGCACTGACAGTTGCCACCATCTGATACACCAGTGCCTTGGGCTCTCTTTCATCACAGCAATGAAAACCTGGGAAAATCTGTGTATATTTGTTTTTTTCCTGTGCAGTTTTTGCTTAGCATTTGGATGAGCTGAATAGAGCCAAATAGAAATTTGCATTTTCATCAAGCAGCCAAGACTGCTGCTTTCTCTCCACTGCATGAAAACTTTTTGCAACGTTGTGCAAGTACCTTCTGTCTGTGTTTGAAGCCATCATTCTCCAGTCATGGAGATGTAGAGGGAGGAGGCAACAAGTAGATGACTTATCTCAAGTCCCAAAAGGTGTAGCTATGATTTATATGGGATAGCAGGGAATTAGGGCAGAAAGAGACATTGAAGTTGCTCAGCCCAAGCTAACGAGGCAATGCACAGTCTGCCTTTCTGCAGGAATATTTAACATGGGCTTGGAGCCACCCTGCAGTCCCTGAACTGCCCGTCAACTTGCAGCACAGGGAAGTCAGGCAGCTGGATGCCTTTAATCTGGATTTAACAACTCCTGCGCTTACGTAGACTTTCAAACAGGGAGGTGTTTGAAATGTCTTTGATATTAACCACATTGGTGCTTCGCTCAGGAAGCATTCAAGGTTACCACCAGCAGTGGTTTGCCCTACGCTCAGTTTTTCATCTCAGCTGGAGCTGCTGCTCAGCTCAGGGCTGCTGTGGTTCTCCTTCAGCTTCTTCAGAGGTTTGGGAGATGCCTCTGCTCAAGAGCCAGAGAGCTGATCCACAGTCAGTTGTGCTGAGAGTGGGACTTGCCATACTGTAGTAAGCTAGACCAGCTGCTGGTAGTCTGGTCTGATGGGAACACCAGCTCACTTACCCCACATAGCCAAATAACGAGTCTACTTTAAAAAGCAATTTTACCTTAGACTACAACCACTAATGCCATAGCTTTTTGTCATATAGCTGTCATGAGATCAAGTGGGCACCTTGGGTGATCTGGCAAGGGAAATTCTGATTTTCAGCATATCACGCATGCCAGGGACTGAACAGCAAAGGAGTCCAATTGACTTGTTATAAATGCAGTGGGTAAAACAAGGACCATCACTTTTCGTTTTGGCACTAAACAAGTCGGTCTGTCAACATGCTACTAGCATCATATGACTACACATCTGGGGACGAAGGTGGTGAGATTTAGTCTAAATGCAGCTAAATAAAGAAGCTCCTCCTATGCGGTGGTAGAAGGCCAGTGATTTAGTGCCTGCTCTCCACATATGAGCTTAGTCCACAACGACTGTACCTCTGTGCTGATGGTACAGCAGTCATTCACATGCTGAAGCCCACAGACAGGCAGCTCAGCTCTTATACCAAAGGCCTGTGGCCTACCACCACGCTCATGGAAGAGGTCTGAGTCCATGTTGCACCTCAGGCCATTAGGCAAAGCACAAGAGCAGGCTGGACAAGTCCATCAGAATTGGATAATAAATGCTTACCTCTCATAACGTCTGTCGGTCCTGGGCACAATTTCTCCTCCATAGCGGCTTCCAGTGTAACCAGGACCTGCTCATTCAGCTCAGACAGCTCCTGAGTTGTGGCTGCTCTGAAACTTGTGGCGCTTTCACTGGCCAGCCTGCTGACTTCCTTCAGGTCAATGTTTTTCACACCGACTGCAAATACCTTGACGCCTTTCTGCGCGATTTCCAAGGAGGCACTTGGCCCGTCATCCGTGGACTTCCCACCTGTGACGATGAAGGCAATCTGAGGCACCCTCTGGTCAATTCGGCTGCCAGCCTCCTTCACAAAATGTTTTGCTTGGATGTGCTTGATGGCTGCTCCAGTGTTTGCTGTTAGGCCACCTTTGTAGATGACTCTGTTGATGGCATCTAAAATCTGAGGTTTGGTGGAGTGGTCCTTGAGGAAAAACTCATCAGTGACATCTGAGTTGTACTGGGCCAGTCCTACCTGGATAGAGTCACCATCCCTATAAATGGCATCTACCACAGAGTACACAAACTGGAGGACTTCTTGGAAGTTATCCCTTCCCAGATTGATGGAGCCGTCCAGCAAAAACACAATGTCAGCCTGCTTTTTACCTCCTGAAAAGATTAGAAAGAAACACAGTTATTAATAATTATTTGTGCCATCTATAATATTTAAGATGCTTATTGTTTTGTGAAGGAGCACTGTGTTTTTCTCCTCTTTCTACCTTTTTAGTTTTATCTGTCTTTGGTGTAATTTTACATCTGTACAAGAAGAAAGTTTTATACAATATGTTTATTATAATTCATACAACATTACTCAGTTTTGTGATAGACACCATAATGTCATTTCAAATTTAATGTTATGTTTTCCTGTGTTCAACAAGATCATCTTTAAAGTCTCCTTTAAAGCAATGTGACTAAATGGTTGGGAATCAAAAGGTGTCATTATGTTGAACATAGGAAAAAGAATTTGCATAATCTGAAAACTATAATCTCTGCTCTGTCCAGAAAAGTCTACAGGGTGAATAGCAGGCTTACCAGGTCCTAAAATTCCAGGAGTTTCTGTTGTAGGTATTGGAAGCTCTTCAAGAATACTCTGGATCTTCTTTTCTAAAGTTGGGAGTCCTGTGAAGTCCTGTACCACAAGCACACGCTCAGGATCGTTGGTAATGACCTGCAGCTGGTCCCTGTCCACTTTCCTGGCTCCAACACCCAGAGGTTTAATGCTTGTTGAAGTGATCACGTTAGCAGGCCTGCTCACGTCATCCTGGGACCGATCTCCAAGGATGACAACTAGGTGCTGGGGAACTCCATCTTCTATCCTGCTCCCTGCTGATTTGATGAAGTAGTTTTTCACCACGTAGTCTAGGGCTTTGCCAGCATTCACAGGGGACCCTCCTCTAAGCCTCAAGCGGCGGATGGCTTGCAGGACGGCATTTTTGGACTTGTGGGTCTTCAGGTAGAACTCGGGGAAGACGTTATTGCTGAACTGCACCACACCAATTCGCACTTTGTTTGGCCGAACTTCCAGCTGCTGAACAATTCTGCTGATGAAATCTCGAATGTGGGCAAGCCCATCGGATCTAACACTGTCAGAGCTGTCAATGAGGAAGACTATGTCCTTTTCATCACCAGAAATGTCTGCAGGGAAGCAAGAAGAGAGGAAATTATTTGTGTGCCTAGACTTTGCTTAAGCTTTGCTGGAGGATTTCTGTGTTATCTGCTTTTGTGTAATGTAAAACCACATGGAATATTTTAGCCAACTTTAGTCATGATGCTTTGGGGAGCCTCTCTGAAAGGGCTTGGACGCAAGTGTGCAAATGCATGATAACAGTCTGCCTAATATTTGAAGCATGCATTACTCAAAGCCTTATCTGTTTCGATCATTAACACTCTTCTCTGGATTTGTCAGTGTTTCCAGCTTCATTTTTCCCCAGATTTATGTCTCTTTCCTAGAGGGCTGCTAAGTGGGAATAGGCAACTGTACACATTGCAGTATTTGACTTGAAAATCAAAATAGGTAATGTATATATGTACTTAACTTGAAAATAATGTTACAATGTATTTAGGTATTTAAGTAGAATTTTCACATATCTGAAAGTTTCCATCTGAAATAGTACATGTTCTACACCTTTGCTTTTAACTAAGGGAAATCTCAGTTCATAGAGAAGGGATGGAAAGTTTTTTACATCTTTGGGCAACATTTACTTGACTAGCAATGCAGAGGCAGCCAATGTTGACGAAGTCTTACCTACAGGGGGTTCCACATCTCCCAGCAGCCGTCTGATTTGGTCCCCGGTCAGGGTTTCAATAGGAGTGAGCAGCTTCTGCTCGAGGATGGGCAGTTCCTGGAAGCTGGAGACTTGGAACACATAATCAGGAGTAAGGGAAATCTGTATCATTTCCTCAGGATCCACATTCTTTGCCACCACCATAGGTGCCACCCCTACTTGTTTGACTTGTCGTGATGGGTACTCTAAGTCATCATCGGACTTGCGAGACGAGAGGATGACCAAAAACTGAGGGACGCCCTCCTCTATGCGGCTCCCAGAGGGCCGGGTGAAGATGGTCTTTGCCACAAACTCAAGGGCCTCCCCCATGTTCACCTGCTGGCCACCCTGTGGCCGCAGCCGTCTCAGAGCACTCTGCACCTCATCCTTGGTGGAGTGGGCATTGAGCAGGAACTCCACATGGGGATGCTCACTGAACTGGACCACCGAAATCCTCGTGGTGTCAAAGCCCACGTCCAGGTTGTTCACTATCCTGTCAATGAGATCACGGATGAGGTAGAACTCCTGGGCAGCATAACGGGAGCCATCAACCATGAACACCACATCCCTCTTCACACCCGCTGCAAGAAAGAAGGCAGTGGTCAGAAGATGCATCAGGCACTGTTTATGGAGAGCAGCTAAGCTCACCTTCTACATCACTGGCCCATGCCTTTCGCCATGGGGAGGATGTTCATTGATTTGTTCCCTGAGACATCTCCTGGGAGCCTCAGCAGGCAACTCTGGGCTCAACCCAGAGACAGGACCAGCCTGCTAGGTACATCCCCAGGCAGTGCAAGAACAGCAACTTCCAGTGCAAAGGAAGCAAAAGGGAGCAGAGGAAACCTGGAACAGTGATTCCTCATGGGATCTCCACCCAAGGAAACATAGCCTGGTGATGCTCCTTACTCAGGGCAGGTTGCCAGGCAGTGTGGGATTGTTTTACACTCCATACCACCCATCCTTTCTTGGCTTTGTCCTCTAGGACAGCTTCTATCCTATTATTCTCTTCTGCCTTTTCAGGATGACTTTTTTCTTCCTAATGAAGTGTTTTCTCCAGTGGTAATTCAGGTCAGAGCCTGAATTATTGCTGTATATCACACTGATAAATGGGGATGGAGGAAAGCAGTCTGGCTCTGTCGGGAAGGATCAGATGGTGGACTTCAAAGGGACTGATCTGGGGTGGGTACCCTTCATCCCATACATACGCTGGCTGTATTTCATTCCAAGTGAGACCAGAAATGGTCCTGATCCTTTTCCTGATGCCCACTTCCAGTTTCCCTTCCCCCAGTGAATGAGCATGGCAAATGTAAGACACATCAGCAGGTCTTACATTTAGCGGAAAGCTGACCTTGATTTATAATGGTGTGAAGGTGTCCCTGTATCATCTAAATGATGCAATTTCCATTCCAGGAAGAACAAGCATGGACTTAAAATCCATCAACTTAAAATAAGATTAAGGTTGTAGCATTCACTTTGTGGGTCTTCCATGTGGATACAACATGGACTACCTTGAGGGACTGGGTTTAAAGGTGGCTCAGTTGAATTACACAGCTCCTACCAACCTTAAGTACATTAAAAAAATACATTGACAGTGAGACCAAGATGGACTTCGAGTCTCAGCCGTGACCATCTTTCCTTTTTTCAGTTTGTGTTGCAGCCATGATGTTACTAAACATCATATTTTGCCGCTGGCTCTCGGTGCAGACACAAACATCTCACCTGGGCTGGGTGATGTAAAAACCAGATCAGGGGCAAGTGACTCTATCTCTTTCTTGGTCAGCCGGATGACTCTGTTCGAGACGACCTGCTGCACTGTATCCAGCTGGCTGAAGTCAGGCACAGAGATAGCAAAATCCGGGAGGAAGGAAATCGTTTGCAGCTCTGTGAGGTCAGCATTTCCAATGCCAATGCCAAAGGGCACTGTGCCACTCGTCTTCAGGACCACTGAGGGCCTCCTCACATCATCCTGGGACCGGTCAGCAGTCAGCAGGATCAGGAACTGCGGGACACCCTCCGCTATCCTGCTGCCGCTCGACACCGTGAAGACGTTCTTGATGAGATAGTCGAGGGCTGCTCCAGTGTTCAGAGGAGATCCTCCCATAATCTTCAGCTCCTGGATGGCGCTGATGAGATCTGCTTTGTCTTCATAGGTGTCAAGTAAGAATTCAGGTTGTATGACATTGCTGTACTGCGCAACAGCAACACGGACCTTGTCACGACCGATATCCAGGCTTTCAACAACTCTTTGGACAAAGGTCTTCAGCAGAGGGAAACCTCTTCTGACACCATCCGACCCATCAATTAGAAACACCACGTCCTTCTTCTCACCTCTCTCAACTACTGTTTGAGACAAGTAAGGGAAGGGGGAAATAAGTGAGATTCTCTCCTGCAGTGATTATTATTCTCTGCATACGTTGAACCAAAGAAGTACAAACGCTCAGGGAGGGGAAAGCGATGTGTCAGGATGGGTGGTTCAGTTCCTTTGCCATCAGACGCAATCCCTGGTGAAGAGGCAGATGGGTGGAAGTCGGTGGAAACCGCATTGCAACTTATGCCATGCCCTACCCACCGAGTCATAGAATCATAGAACCGTAGGAAATAGGGTGTCAAGGGACTCTGAGTGCCATCTCCTACCTGAGGCTGAGACACACTGTCTACTCCCAAGAGGGCTGGGAAGCTGGCATACGGCTTTGCAATATGCAACAGGAGTCTGGGACATAAAGGATCTGTTGCTCCTAGAGAAAACTGAGTTTCTGAAGGAAATGGTATACTGCAGAGAGGACACTTACAGGGAGCCAGTGAAGAGAAAGAGAGAGAGAAAAGCTTTTCTGAGGCATCAGTGAATTTATAAATAAATAATCCTGCACATGCTCAGACAGAATAAGAATTTGTTGGAAAGGACAACTGACTGAAAATGCTGAAATGCTTTTTGAAAATTCTAAACACTTATTTTTTTCTTTTTTTTTACTAACTTCAAGCATGAAAAAATGTTAATTGTTAGAAAAGACATCCAACTGAAGATGCTGAAATGCTCTTCTAAAATGCTAGACACTGATTTTTTTTTTTAATAACTTCAAGCACAAAAAAATGCTAATTGTGACCAAACATTCTTAAAACACAGCAAAACAAAACAAACAAAACCAAGACTGTAAAATGTCAAAGATCAGAGAACTGTTGATGCATTCTGCTATTGACTAACAGAATTGCAAAGATTTAGCTTAGCCAAGCGGAAAACATCACTGCCTTTCACACACACCAACTGATGGATGGCATCCTCAAAAGTGCCATTGGCTTGTTTATAGCTGGGTCAAATGGGACAAGCAGGAGCATGACCTGTCCCTCCGAAGAAAATCTTAAATAACTGCTTACAAACGCTAGACATAGAAGGAGTTAACAAAGGCAGTTGAAGTCTTAATGCAAACTTCAGATCAAGTTTCTTATTTAAGAGGAATGTTGGAAACTAAGTGGAATAATGCATAGGAATGGAATATTAATATAGCTCGTATTGAGCAATGAGGGTAGGAAGAGGGAACAGACACTGCCTGATGTATCCCAGTTTCATACACTTCCTCTAAAGTTCAGGAACAGAGGAAAAGAGTCCTATCAAAACAGATAAAGAAGAAACAATTATGAGTAGTCTTATGAAGTGGCTCTTTTAGCCAACAATACTAAGAAAAGTAGGTGGATGCAACTATTTGTGAGCAGTTAGCACAATTACTTACAGTACCTAGTCGTCAAAAGGATCCCAAATGATCTTGACAGGACAGAAATGGTTAGAAAAGGGATGCTGCAATTCAAGAGCACTAGTTGCACTAGTCTATGTTAAGGCAGAAGCTGCACAAATGCAGGAAGGGCCATGACTCTGCATGGAAAGGATGAGGTAAAAGATGACCAGGCGACACCATCATTATGCTCTGGTCATTTGGAGCAAGGTGACATTGGAGAAACAAGGATGGAAAGGTAGAAAACTTGCAAGTCCTACAAGGAAAGGTTGAATGAGCTGCTTTCACAGCTGGTGACACAAGGACTGAGACAAGATATACATGGCAAGCTTGAGGTAAATGAAAGGCTTTCACATAAAACATGAGAATGAGCTGACATCTGTATCCTTCTTGAATTGAAGGGGATGTAAAAGGCTTAAACTATAACTAGCAAGGCAGAGCTTTGACATTAAGGAAAAGTATCTACTGATACAGATAAAAGCAATTGAACAGATTGATTATGGAGGCTGGGAAACCTCCACTGGAGCGTTTTCAGAACACACTAGACCTATGTCAGCTGGTTCTGGACAAGAGTGGCCTGTTGGGGACAAAGGTATGTAGCAGATGGCACCCTGAGATCCCTTCCATCCCTATTTCTATTTTATGTTTCTATGATTCTAAGTCCATCTGCCCAGGACTTTTACAGAGAGATGACCTGGAAGTTATTACATTTCTCCTTGTCCCCACCTGCTGTTGAGAGACAGGTTAATTCTCACATTAGGGCTGCTTCAGCAAATCACACAGCTGGACACGCATAATTTTCAGTACTGCAGTATTTCAGTATTGATTTGTAATTGTGGCCATGTCATTCTTTTTTATATTTTTTTCATTCTTTAATTAATCCATACTGATCTACTGAGCTTGTAACAGTAACTGATTGAAAAGCATCT
Organism: Mesitornis unicolor; assembly: GCF_000695765.1. NCBI lineage: Eukaryota > Metazoa > Chordata > Aves > Mesitornithiformes > Mesitornithidae > Mesitornis > Mesitornis unicolor. The sequence continues at coordinate 47,497 of NW_010169786.1, forward strand.
AACTTATTGGTGCATATGTACAAAGTGTAGAAACTGCCATCATATCCCTTAAAAAATAATGGAGCAAGACTGAATCCAGCATCCTGCAGTGATCCGTACTCCCTACCACTCTTCCAGAAAAGGAAGGATTGAAAGATAAATTGATACAAGCCTTTATTTGCTTCTTTTAGCCCTTGCCCAGCATTGCACATCAATTCATGAAAGATCTCTGCACCAATGACCCTCTTATTTCAGGTTTATACTATGTTTTACACACTGGTAACAGCACCTACTGCAACTCTTGTAGCCAAACAAAAAATTTTTCCTTATAAATCTTTAAAATTCAGTTTGGACCTTAATGCTTTGCTGGATCAGGGTCTGTACAGAGGAAAATCCAAGTACAATAGCAGTTTCTACATAATTGTTTTAAGCATCACCAGACCAAATTGCCGCTGTTACCAAATTGACAGGGGCATATAAGTGGTGTCTCTCAGCTTCTTGGCAACCCCAGGGGTCCCTGTACCTGTTGGCTGAAGCTGGATAGTTTTCAACAGATTGACTATGTTTGGCTGAAGCTCTGAAATCCGAAGGAGGGAGTCGACGTTCAGAATGAACTGTGGGGCGTAAACAATCCTTTCCAGCTCTACAGGGTCGGCATTTTTGGCTTTGATAGCAAAGGTCACAACTCCAGATTGCTTCAGAGCATCTGATGGTTGCTCCACGTCATCACTTGATCTCCCAGCAACAAGGAGGACCAAAAACTGAGGAATCCCTTCTTCGATCCTGCTTCCAGCTTCCTTCACAAACAGCCTCCTTATAGCTTCATCTAGAGCAGCTCCAATGTTCAGTTGCTTCCCAGTTTTTATCTTCATCCTTTTCACTTTGACAAGCATGTCTTGTTTAGATGGGAGTTCAGCAAAGTCAAATTCAACTTGGATGGTGTCACTGAACTGCGCCACAGCTACTCGTGTGGCATCGGGACCCACATTCAGGTCAGAAATTACTTTGTGTACAAAGTCCCGGACAGCAGGAAAGCTACCCAAGAGGTTGGCTGAACCATCAATCAGGAATAAAATATCTTTCTTGCTTTCTAGAATAAATTCACAAATGAAAAGAGGGGAAAAAATGATATGAAAGCATTTTTCTTCTTAAACGTCATCCTAGAAACTTATCTGCAAATTTCAATATGCAAAACAAGTGATTTTTATTTACTTTTATTATTCAAAAGCATTCAAAGTCTACAGGACTAAACAGTACCTTTGACTTATTTATCTGTGGAAGTAAGGGAAGCAAGAACATCTCTATCCTATGAGTCAATAAATTCAGGCACCAGACAGTCATATCATACATTCTATCACATCATATCAGTCATACCATAAATTGGTGATTTCAGATTAGGCCAGTGATGTTTATGCTCTAGCAATCTGCTGATAATACTGGCATGAAGTACAATAGCAGTGGAGGGTTGGGCTTTGGGTTTTTTTTTGCTATTTAAAGGCTTGGTAAATAACAAAGAGACATTAGTTCACACACACACAAAGGATTTTCTGTATTCTTTTAAAGTGCATCTCCCAGTTGCATCACAAGGAGGCATCTAAATCTGTAAGTGAGTTATGACTTTGGGAGGAGAAAAATCCTTTTACTTGTTTCAATGTGATGCCCTTTTAATCTCATCAAATATCCAAGGCAAAACCAAGTACCTCATATCTGTGTTTCAACATCTTTCATATTCAGCTTAATGGTTTCCTTTCCATACTAAACAATCCTGGTTGTTTTTATGTCTTCATAGGCACATAGCCATAATAAGAAAATTAGCGAGCAAATACCTGTTTAAAAAGAGTTAAACTTCCCAAAACCTTTGCAGTTTAATGTTGGAGAATAACATTGACTATCTGGAGTAAAATTCAGCCTCTGTGACAGCCTGATAACAGCGCTTTGAGAGAGTGGCTCTGGGAAAGTGTTCAGCCACCTGTACCTTTGCTCCTCTGTGCTCTTTGGCATGACTGGTGAACAGAATTAAATCCAGGTGTGACCAGTCACAAGGGGTGTTCCCCAGGGCTCGGTTTTGGGGCCAGTCCTGTTTAACATCTTGATCAATGATCTGGATGAGGGGATTGAGTGCTCCCTCAGCAACTTTGCAGATGACACTGAGTTGGGAGGGAGTGTTGATCTGCCTGAGGGTAGAAAGGCTCTGCAGAGGGACCTGGACAGGCTGAATCCATGGGCTGAGGCCAACTGTATGAGCTTCAACAAGGCCAAGTGCCGGGTCCTGCACTTCGGTCGCAATAACCCCGTGGAGCACTACAGGCTTGGGGACGAGTGGCTGAAAAGCTGCCAGGCAGAAAAGGACCTGGGGGTGCTGTTTGACAGCCAACTGAACATAAGCCAGCAATGTGCCCAGATGACCAAGAAGGCCAATGGCATCCTGGGGTGTATTAGAAATAGTGTGACCAGCGGGAGTAGGGAAGTGATTTTGCCCCCGAACTCAGCACTGGTGAGGCCGCACCTCGAATACTGTGTTCAGTCTTGGGCCCCTCGCTACAAGGATATTAAGGCACTGGATTGCGTCCAGAGAAGTGCAGTGAAGCTGGGGAAGTTGTGCCAGGGGAGGTTTAGGTTGGATATTAGGAAAAAATTCTTCACTGAAACAGTGGTAAAGCATTGGAACAGGCTGCCCAGGGAAGTGGTGGAGTCATCATCCCTGGAGGTTTTCAAAAAATGTGTAATGTGGCACTTCAGGACATGGTTTAGTGGGCATGCTGGTGTTAGGTTGACGGTTGGACTCGACCCTACAGGTCTCTTCCAATCTTAATGATTCTAAGATTCTAAGACTTTAACCTTTCCACACTGTTCTTTGCAGACAAAAGTGCATGCTTTCACTGCCGATGCATTTACATGTTGTGACATTTTTATGGCAGCAGAAAGGGAACACCTGAGTCAGTGACTGATGGGCACAGGCTCACTTGGATGCTCCTTCAGCCCTGACCTGCCAAAAGACTTAAAACTGTGCTGTCTTTAACGTGTGCTAGTAATGACTTGAACAAAACTAAGAGCTGACTGTGTCAAGCCACATATTTAAGGTTAAACACAGCCCTAACCACTTCGACAACTCAGGGCCTCGGGCAGATATAAAGGTGTACATTGGGAACAAACAGTCAAGAGAAACAAGATTGCAGTCTTAATAGCTTAATGCAGTCAACATGAAGGAAGGTAGATATTACCTGTTGGGGCGAGTGGAACCTCTTCCACACCTCCACTAACAAATGTTGTTATAGGCTTATTTAACTCCTGGGGTAAAGCTGCCAGAGCACTGAAATCATCCATTAAATATACCATTCTTGGATTAAAGGCAATCTGTTCAAGTTCTGCCTTATTCGCATTCCTAACTCCAACAGCAAAAGTCAGCACTCCAGCCCGAGCTAATTCATTGGAAACTTGCAAGAAGGGATCAGCAGACCTCCCTGCCGTCACCAGGACTAGGACCTGTGGCACTTGTTCATTTATTCTGCTCCCACCAGCTTCCGTGAAGTGATTCGAAAGCACAAAGTTCAGTGCAGAGCCAGTGTTCAGCACTGACCCCCCCTTGGGCCTCAGCTGCCCCACACGTTGAATTATGTCTGATTTGGTTTGGTACGAGTATAGAAAGAACTCAGTTTTAGGAGTGTCACTAAATTGCACTAAGCCAACGCGGATTTTGTCACTTCCAACATCAAGGTAGTTAACTAGAGTGGCAACAAAGTCACGCACAAAGGGGAAGTTGGCATTTCCGACGTTGAGTGATCCATCCAAAAGAAAGATGATATCCCTTTTGGTTACTTGAACTGCAGTAGAGCACAGAAAATAACATGAGACATCACAGAAAACAAAAATAGATATTTTTTTCATGTGTGCATACAGCATACGCCACACACACATGTAAACCTTGTTAGAAGGAACAGGGAAAGTGGGGGAGAGAAGAGAAAGGGTGTGATCAGCACAGAAGTAACAAGGACCTTGCTGGAAATTACTACATTTTTCAGGGAAGGTTCCTGACTTGTTCTGAAAAGTCTATTAAGCATCAGGTTTATCAACAGGGCTCAGTGTCTGTCATGTCAGATGTTTTCAATGGCTGCTAATGCCAGAGTTACATGCTCTGGGCCAGGACCTTTGCTCACAAAAGCCAGCTTCATCCATTTTGGTGGAGCAATACTTAAGACATGCTGCAAGTTACCACACATTTACCTGGGGCTTTCCCATGAAACTTTAGGGAATATTTCTGCTTTCTGACACTGAAAGTATGGTTTGACATCCAGCTCTACCACCCCCTTATTAAGCAATTCCCTGTTCCATGGAGATGCTCCCATGCATCCCTGCATGCAGAGAATCATGTTCTGCCCTGCAGTGACTTTTCATGGTCATGCTGTGCAGCCAGCAGTGACTGGCCTGCAGCACAGAGTTAGGCTTCGCTTGCATGGGAAAAACACTTCTGCCAAGTAACCAATTTGGTCAGTATTTTGAGTGAGTATTAAAAACAGCTTTTACTAATAGGCTTAGAAAAGCTGGTCCAGACGAGGCTGCAACAGCTGCCTGAGACACCTGTGTTTTTGAAGCCTGCATTTGGGAAAGAAAAATGCATTTTGATGTCAGACATAAATTTTGCAGGCTGCTGAAAGGGGAGAAATTTCCTACTTTTGGCAGTAACCAGACAGTTCTTGGCTCCTTTTTTGAGGTTAAACCCTTCCCAGGCTGTCTCCCAGCATCTGAGCCCCAAGACACACGTCTGCAATGGCACTCCAAAGACACCACAGCATCATCCCCCTCTGCTTTTTGCTCTAAATACATCATGTCCAGATGAGAGACCAAAATGCTGAAGCTTTGAATAAGAGCTCAGGGAATTGAGGGCTTATCAAATGCATCCATCCCCTGGATGCCTTCCTCCAAATAAGCTACTTGAGCACATATCTATGTTCATTGCTCATGCTGTTCAGTGTTGTTCTGTTTAAAGCATTTACCTATGGATATATGGCTATATTCATCAATCTCTCTAACTTGCCTTGTCCTTGTAAGCTTGATGAGCTATATATAAAGTATATGAATACTGAGATATTAAAACCAAAAGGGAGAAAAGGGTGCGTTGGAGTATAAGCATTGCTCCTAGATTTTTCAGACTGTATTGGCTTTCTGATTTTTATTTTTTCCTGGAAAAGTGCCACTCAAGGCCCAGAGTTAGACAATCTCTAGTTGAAATATAACAGACTGCCTAGTGTCAAAATCAATTCTATTACTAATAATAGTAATTTTATGGAGTAGGATATGATTACTTGCTTTTGTATATGTGAATAGCTGTGAGTAGAGTAGAGCAAAAGGACTGGAAGAAAAGAGAAGCTGCATGAGTAAGCTTTAAAGAACAAGGAAGTTTAGGAACATTTTTAATTTACATTGAAAAATAAAAATGTCAGGTTTGGTATATAGCCATGCAAAACTGTATTAGCAGGAAACATATTCTGAAAAAAGCTTATTAAATGATACAACCCATGATATTCATCTTAATTAAGGACAAGTATTGGCAAACTGATTTTAAAATGTCTGCTCTCCATGTAATTCAGCCATAGGCTCTAAGCCTTTAAGGACTCTTTCACAAACTCAGCATATTTTGCACTGCAGTTTAAAATTTTAAATTACCTTGGGAAACCGGAAAAAGCATGGACACAGTTGGACACCCATTAAAGCAAGAGACCTCACTGTTGAACTTACTGACAGCTGGAAGAAGTCCTGTTATTAAAAAGTTTATAGGCCATGGCGGAAAAAGAATGGACACAGTTGGACACCCATTAAAGCAAAAGAGACCTCACTGTTGAACTTACTGACAGCTGGAAGAAGTCCTGTTATTAAAAAGTTTATAGGCCATGGGACAGAAATGCAAGGTTCAAATACGATCTAGTGCAACATTAATTCGACCTCAAGCATCTCTCAGGAAGAAATCCTGAGAAATTTGGTATAAGATCTCTATGCAGCTAGAATACCTTTTGAAATGCAGGGGAAACTACCTCAAAAAACATGACTAACAGTTGGATGGCTTCAAAAGTCTACTGATGTCAATGGCAAGACCAAGTAAAAAGAATCCACTGGCTTCACAAGGCTTTGGATCATCTTCTAAACACCTTACATTAAAATCAACACTGCAATAGCTCTTATTGCTTGAGCTCAGCAAACAATAAGAAAACTGTGAATATGTTCTAAAAGGGTGAGTTTCAGTTCAACAATGTCAGGCTAGCATATCTCCATAATTAGAAAAGGTAATTAATTACCTGATGGTGGTTCTTGGATAATCGGTCCTCCAGAGAGCGTCCGGATTGGTGACAGCACTTCAGGAAGAATGGCTTGCATGAACTGAAGGCGGAAGTCATTTGGGTTGAACACAAAATCTCTCTCATGGGCAATTTCTTGAAGTTCTGCCAGGTCAGCGTTTCTTGACCCAATGGCAAGGATCAGTATCCGGTTCCTTTTCATCTCTGCCGCAGCTTGGTCAATGGCATCGTTGGACTTACCACCAGTGATGAGCACCAGCATGGGGAGCACCCCTTCCGCCATCCTGCACCCAGCAGCACTGGTGAAGAAGTTGTTCCTCACAAAGTCCAGTGCTGAGCCAGTGTTGAGTGCCGTACCACCCATGAGCTTCATTCTTTTTACATTAGCCATCACATCCTTTCTGCTCTGGTGGGTGTTAAAATAAAACTCTGGCTTCACAGTGTCTGCGTACTGTGCCACCGCAACTTGGATCAGGTCGGGTCCAACTTCCAGCCTTTGGACAATTTTGGCAACAAAATCACGAATTGAGTTAAAGGGGGCAGTCCCCAAAGCAGTTGAGCCATCTATCAGGAAGACTATATCCTTCTTGTTCACTTCAATAACTGCAAGTAACACATGAACATAACGTTAGCCTTTACCGCACTCTGTGCACCAGTTCTATGTCAACAGTTCAGCAACATTTAGGACTTCTTGTTTGCTTGAAGTACTGTTACTCTCAACACCTTTAAAAGGGTCTTGCTTTCAAAACAGAATTACTTTTTATGTTCTAGCGGAAGCCTAATAAGAAATCTGATCAAATGTTTCCCCTACAGAAGACACAGAAGAGTTGAAGAGTTGCAAGAATTGCATTGTTTATAGATCTTAATACTAAAATTTTTAAAAGGGTCAAAACAGGAAAGAAAGGCAAACTTGAGAAATCTGGGCACTCAGCTGGAACATGAGATAAAATAAACAAATGATGCTCCCCCTTTCTGCAGTGGAGCCATCTGAATCATGCCAGAGAGTGGTTTGGTCTTAGAAGGATGAGGTTCCCAAGAGCAATGACACAAGTAAAGAACAGTCTCCATTTACTCAACATACCTGGGATTTGGTTCTTCACATTCTAGATCTTATTCCTTATCTAACAAATAAAAGTTACGATTTTTCTTGGCACAGCTAGCCCAGTCACAGAAGAGCTGAATTACATTCTTGTTGCCATATCTTTAACAAAACAGGTCCCCTAGGTTGTAATCTCTGAAACTTTATTATTGACGATGGCACAGGACACAGAAAGAGCACAATTAGCTTTCCAGTTCCCCGGCTAAGTTTGAAGAAAGATAGTTAGGGGGGGCAAAAATACCTGTGTGCAGCATTGGAACCAAAGCATAATCATACTTAATACAGAAAATGTATATAAACCAACAGTAAATATTAACAAGACCAATACCATCATGATAAAAACATTATACTTGAGCATTATGGGAGATAATCTTAACACCATTTCTTAGATGACCCTCACTTATTCTTTGAGGCAGTGAGCCACAACCAATATTGTGAAGAACCCCACTCGCAATCATTGCCTCCCTGGTTTCATGCCATTGAAGTGAAACAGGGAACCTTGACTTGTTTCCAGATTAAGCTGGAGTATTATGGTTCATTGTGTTATGCTGGACTTTGGGTGGCCTTAAATTGCCTACCCACATACGAGCTCCTGAGATGGGGTCAATATTCAAGGAAGCAGGTCCATCAATTGCTGGGCTTGCTGCTATGCCCAGTGCACAGCCTGGAGGAAGAAGGGACCCAGCATCATTGGGATCTCACTCCCCTCAGGGCAAGCGGTAGCAAACACCCTTGTCCTGCCCAGATGGAAAAGGGCATCCCCCCAGCCCATCAGAGCTCCTCTGCATGGAGGCTATTTACTTTGGATTTGAACAAAGAACAAAGCTTTGGCTGCAGTCCTCTTTGGCCAGACACCAGCTGGCCACAGAAAGCAGTGCTCCCAAAGGCCAGACTCGGTCAGGTTTCTCATTACGGATGAGTGCCATGAAATTGGGCTACCCCAAAGAATGATTTAAAGCTGAACATGACATCTGCAACTTGGCTACAGCCTCTGCTCTGGGATGTCAAGAGATCTGCCTCTGCTAGCCAGTGCAAAAGCATCTCACAGAGTCTTGCTGAAAATTGTTTTAGTAAGAACCAACTGTCAAAATTTGAAGCTTAGAATAGCCCACTGTGGTGCTGTCGGACACAAAATGATGAGAACCTGCACAAAGCGAATGTGGTGGTAACCTCCCTGAGTCGCAGCCTCCCGTGAGCTGCCAACGGCTTGCCCAGGCTGTCAAAACAGAGCTACTCACAAAGCAACAAAGATTTGTTTAAATGACCCCCTTCCCAGAGCCACGATTTCCAGCATTCATCCCCCCAAGCTAGGTTTTTTTCCTCATCAGTTACTCTGAGGAGGAGAGGGCTGAAAACGGGAAACTTTCCAAATGGATAACAAAGGCTGAAATCCCTGCTTTGCATCACCCAAGAGAGATGTCCAAAGCACTTCCTTAGCTTGTCAGCACCCAAAAATGGAGACACTGGAAACTTTTGACTTTATATAGAAGTTTGTGAGAAACATCAAAGGGGATTTGCAAAGATGAGGGAGGATGGGAAGGAATAGCTCCCTTCACTACTTGTTCCTCTTGCAGCTCTCAAATCCTGCAGTACGTTTCCTTAGAGAAGAGGAATGTAAGAACCGAAACCAAAACCCACAGGAAGAAACACCCCACAGTGCTAGTTTCAATGGACACAGTTAAAGCAAAAGCATTTAAGGAAGGCTGTACACATCTCATAGTGTCTGATCCGGAGCCCATCGAAGTTGGTGGCAAGTCTCCCAGGAATTTCAAAGGATTTGGGATCAAAGCATTGTATTTTTAACTCTAAAAGTTGGGAATGTCAGCATCAAAACCAGCCCCGCATAGTTTCCTCCTCATTGCTCTCTCTTTGGCAAAGCACCTCATCTGATTTAATCATCCAGGCTCCCCTAGTAGCTAAAGGAGAGGGGAGAAGAGAGGCAGAAAAGCACTTAGAGACATTCATCCCAGGACAACTAGTATACAGCTGGAAAGCTAAAGTGAAGCAAAAAGTCTTCAGTATTTCACAGGAAGGCTTGGCATCTTAGTGGGTTTGGCATCCCTTGCAGGCTATGCTATGTGTCTCAGACCAGTGTTTTACATTGCAGACTTCCAAAACACTGGTGTGAATCAAGCAGACCAGTTAAAATTAATTCCCATGGACACTAGGCAAATTAATTCCCTAAGGCTCTTTTGAAAATACCAGAATCTCCATTCAGCACATCCATCTATATGTAGTACCCTCTACCGATGGGCTGGCATTTTCAGTGAAAAATATGCAAGTGCGGATGACATTATATGTACCAACATTTTTAATCTTATCATTCAAACAGCATTAAAAAGAAAGATGGTTTCCACTAACTTACATGGCTTCTGACATGCATTTTAGCTAGACACGCACGCTTCAGCTTATTAAGATAAATATGGTTCTTGTGGGGTGCTACAAGCAAAAGTTCTTCATGTTCTTTCCTGGAATAATCAAGGCAAGATCATAAAATGATCTTTTAGGCAAATTCCTCCCTTTGATTTGAGCCATGGGGTAGCAATCATGTTTAGACACAGATCAGTGAAGACATCTGGAATGCGGTTTTATATACAGTCAACATACATCCTGAGTTGAACAGTCTGTACAAAACTCCAGACTGGCACTTGGATCCCAAAAGTGCTGTTTGCATTAAGCATCCTGGTAATTAAGTGCAGTAACTCCAGTCTGGCCCTTTCCAGGGGCCTCTGAAATACAACATATTGTGTCTTTCATGAAGCCTCTGATCAGTAAATTTAACTTAGTCATAAAGCCATAGTAAAAACTGAGCAACTCTTAATCACCTACTTGCTCCATAAATCCAAATATTCATTGTTCTACTGTACCCAAGCTAATGCTAGTCCAGAAACAATGTCAGTGCAGACAAGTGACAAGATGACCTAAGTGGAATATTAACATCTACATTTTCATTTCTCATGGCCTCATGGAAAGCTGTAAACTTTCTTAGCCTATGGATTGAAGGGAACTATACGTTAGCAAGGTAGGGATTTCACTCCAGAAGAACTAAAGGCCGTTTTGTTTTTAAGTTCAACAACACAGACATTTCACCCTTTTCCCAAGGATAGTGCACAGTTTCAATGAGGTACAGAATTGTACCATTAAGCAAGCTGGTAACTTCAACTCTATGGAACAGGGATCCCTTCAACATCCCTGTTAGCTTCCCTAGTGAAATTTCATTCTGATGACACTTTCAATTGACATATAATCTAAGCTTATATGACATAAACATTTTCAAAACTGGACATGCTGCAGTATTTACCCCCGGGGTTCTTAGACTGTATAAATATCAGCTATTATATGAGCTGCTTTATACTCTGCTCATGTTCTTTAAAACCCCATGCCATATCGGTTATTGACACAAAACCTCACGGTTTTCAAAAGATAACCCACTGGGCAAATGAGTTTCTGCACATTAGCCACAGGACTATTTGTCTTTCCCATTGTTTCTCCATGACCAGACCAGAGAGATGCATTGCAAAAATACAGTTTAAATGTTAAAAAAATAAATATTTTTTTAAAGCCTGCAAAAGCTCATTCATTCACTGATTCATTGAAATGCAACAGTCTAGAAAGGCATACATACCTTCAGTCACAATGGTTGGGGCCTCTAACAAAATAAGTCTTTGGGCCACTCCAACAATGTTGGGCAGTAATAATTCTCGAAGAGCATCAAGGTTACGGATATCCAGGGCAGTAAATGCGAAGCTTCCATCAGTAGCAATCTGCTGCAGCTCTGCACTGTCAGCATTCAGGACCCCAATGCTAAATGAAAATATACTAGCTTGCTTCACCGCTAACAAGCCCTCTCGGATATCATCACTAGACTCTCCACCACTTATCAGCACTAAAATCTGAGGCACCGCTTCCTCTATCCTGCTGCCTCCCGCCTGGGCGAAGAGGTTCTCCACCACAAACTCCAGTGCCGCACCGGTGTTCACTTCCTCGCCACCGAGGAAACTAAGTGCCTTCACGGCATCCAGAACATCCGCTTTTGTGGAGTAGCTGTTCAAAGCGAACTCGGTTCTGGGTTGATCACTATACTGCACCACCCCAATGTGTATTTGCTGAGCTCCAACTCTGAGGCTTTCAATCAAATTTACAAGGAAATCACGTATGGCTTGAAAATTGACACTTCCGATGTTGTTTGATCCGTCAATAAGGAAAATAAGGTCAGCAGACTCTTGAGCTTTAAAAAAAGAAATGCAAAAGGTGAAAGCATTAAAATGAGTGATTACATGCAGTTGTACAGTGTTCCGACATGTTTCTTGGAAAACCAGTAAGAAACACGAAAATAAGTAAACAAAACACATGTTCACTGATGAGGTGATGTTTGCCTCTTAGTTCTGCATTCTGATTGAATACGAGTTCCTAGCCCTATCCCAGCAGCATCCGCTGGCCATCAAAAGACGGCTTGAGCAGACACAAACCGAGTTGGTGGCTGCAGTTACATGGGGGTCAGCACTATCGGCATGCAAGGAGAAAGCTTGGCAAAATATAATTTTTGGAAATCTAGATCCATTTAATCAGTGGCCAGCACTGTCCATGTATTAAGACAGAGTCAAAAGAAAAAGGTGGATTTTGGTGGTAATTCACCCTGAAGACAGCAGGTGAGGACAGTGATAATCACACATATTTGTAAGAGGGGTTTTTTGTTGTTGTGATTTTTTTAAGGAAAAAGGCCACCATTTACCGCATATATAGAATCATAGAATAGAATAGAATATATCTGGAAAGTTTCAGCCTCTCTGTTGCAATTCTGCTCTTTTGCTGGATAAAAAAAGCAGCTGAATATATTGGATTCTCCTGCCGTGAAGGATTATTATTTGACATGCATGTCAGAAACAACTGAAAAGGTTTTGGTTGTTATTCTTGCTCAGTAACTCTTTTCCCAGCTGCCAGCATACATACAATGGTATTTGTCCAGCAAGTTGAGCTGCACAGTTGTCGATCCACGCCACGCAAACGTTATGTTGCATTAATTACTTTGCATAAATATGCATTGATTATCAATAGAGGAGTCTGGTCTGTATTTTTCATGGACTCTGGATATTCAATCAAGGAATGCAGAATCAGGTTAAAACAGGGTAATGAAATCAGTCATGACACAATTATCCAACTCTATTTGTTGTTACCATACACAGATGATCACAAGCATCTGCTGAGAATTTACACACACCATAAAACCCTTTTATATGGCATGAACATGGCTGTTGAGGGAGAAGCATTTCTTCCTGAGAGACTTACCGAAGCAGACCCAAAATGCCCTGGTGTCTGCTCTTACCCCCTTTGCTCAAGTAATTTTACCATCAATGTCACCAAGAGCTGTAGGCATGCAATAAGTGGAGAGGGGAAGAAGACCCCAGAGCATGCTTAAATGTTTCCATGCTATTATTCTCCAATCTTGTTAAGAACTCAAATTTCAGACTATTTGCAAATGACTGATAAGCCACATTTGGAAATCCCACCCAGCTCTCAGCTTCTGAAAGCTGAAGGTGAAACCAGTAGCAAAACTGACAGATAGCCTAGTGAGATCAGGAATAAACCTGTGGTCTTTGCTATGATTCAGCAATGTAGATATATTTTTTAATTGCCTTTTTAGTTGTTCTTCTAGTAGATATTTTCATACATTGCAATGCTGCCAAGAGATTCAAACAATGCTCCAATTCCAATGACAAAGGAGAAGGCTCTCCAGGGCATCACGACTTTCCTGAGCCAACTTGATGGCCAGTGTTGGCTTGGAGAATATCAGCACAGTTCACAATTGCAAAGGGCTCCAGGATTTATTTTTCCATCACCAAGTCAAAATTTAAGGGTGCTGAAGGTCAGCTTTACTGTGCCATTTTCATTTGAGATGTACATGTTTTACTTCATCATGTAAATGAAAGGGAAATCTCAAAGCGGTTGTACCCAGTGCTGTTTTAGATACCCTGGACATCTTTTTTGAGGAGCAAGATTTCAGACACCAATGGGTTTGGCACAGGTCATTCCCGTGAGAGAGAAAATAGATATGAAATGGATACGTTGGATAATTTGTCATCACTGTAAAACAACCTTGTAGTTCAGTGCACATTTATGGAACAAGCTGGTACTGGAGAACAAATAAAAGCATGCTTGTTACACAACTAAGCAAGGAGGGTCAGATGAGACAGACAGCTAAGACTTAACAAATACACCAGGGCAAACTGGGGGCTGACCTTCATACTTACGCTGGTCAGCTCCGGGGACTGCCACAGACCAGCAGCTTTGGTACTCTATACTGGAAGTACTGTAGGACTGGGGTTTTTTACATTTCTATTTCATATTAGGGCTCATTTCCAGCATAACATCCATGACATTTTTATGTATTTTAATGTTACATGGAGTTACAAGCTGAATAAATGACTTAAACTCTTACACAAACTATTATTTCTATTATGCTTTGTACTCTTGTCACTCAATATTTAGGACCTGTAACATCTTTTTCCATATTTACTGGTACTCTGTAGATTTCCTATGCAAGTCACACAGGGACAAAACTACAATGGTAGGATTAGCTTAAATTTTGTGTTGACGAGGGGGAAAGGAAATGCTTGCAAAAGTTACATTTTAGTAGAAATTACACAAAGTATTATTTCTATTATGCTTTGTACTCTGTTGTCACCCAATATTTAGGACCTGTAACATCTTTTTCCATATTTACTGGTACTCTGTAGATTTCCTATGCAAGTCACACAGGGACAAAACTACAATGGTAGGATTAGCTTAAATTTTGTGTTGACGAGGGGGAAAGGAAATGCTTGCAAAAGTTACATTTTAGTAGAAATGAACTTGGAAATGCATGATATACATGAAGTAGGAATTGGCCATTAAAGCTTTTAAAGAAATGTCTGTGACTTCAGATGTTTATATACTATGGGGTTACCCACTGGCATGGCCCAGAGCAGGACAGTCAGCTGCCGAAGACCAATTTCCCTATTGATTTAGACAGGGAAGCACTCGCAAATATGCAGAACAGCTGCTGCAGTGCCATCGGCAGGTTGGGTATAACACTTATTTTCTACGTGTACTGACATGATTTTATTAGACTTGGTGAACCTCATGTCATCTTTTTGGGGCAGCTGCTTTCCTTCACTGTGGCTTTCACATGATCTGGACATTTGCCCTGTCAAGCACTTTGCACAATAAAAACACATGTGAGCACAGCCTCTCAGTGTGGCTCGGTGTCATGCAGTGATGAAGAGCACCCAGTGGAGCTGGCATGAGGGTTAATCAGGCAAGACAACACAGGGAGATTAATGTTACACTGCCTCATTACACTGCTGTTGCCTTACATCACCCCACAAGCTATTGACCTTCAGATGGAGTCTCAGGAATAAAAAGAAAGGTTTGATCTCTGGGACTTCTGTTTTGAAACACAACAAAGATGCTCAGAAGGCCTTTTCTACGCTGAAATTTCATAAACAGAGGAGGGTTGAAGGAAGACTGTCTTATTTTTATCCAGGCAAATTGGGTCCCCAGCTCACAGTCAGTGCAGATCCATTGAAGCCAACACAGTTTGCAGAGAGGTTTCAGTTACAGGAAGGGTCCAATGCTCCAGCAGGTGGAAGCCATCGGCTTGTAAAGAAGGTATTTGAGTGGCATTGCAAAAGAGGCTCTCCAACCACACATCTTCTCCAAGCAGATGAGCAGAGGGGCTAAGGGTCAGCTCAGGGATGGGGGTTTCAGTGGAGAAGTTCTCCACCGAACTGCTTTAGCTGTCTTCAGCCAAAAACGTGACTTTCTGGAGTAGCACACTGCCTATCTCCCCCACTAGCTGAAAGGGGACACCCTACATGGTGCTCCCACAGCCAGCAATGACTTTCTCTGCCTCCACAGCATTTTCAGTCAAGGCTTCAAAGATGCACAGTTGGTGTGTTCATCCCCTATTTCCCTGGCTTGGGAGAGGATAGGATGGGGCGACTTAATAACTCTGCAGAGCTCCCTACCTTTGCATTTCCATGCCATGGTGCAAAAGGATGGCCACAATGGGCTGCTGCCCATCCAAGGGTTTCTGTGCTACCTCCTGGCAGCTCTGGTAGAGATGCCAGCTCAGTCTGCAGACAACAGCATGCTCGATAGCTACAAACACAGGGCCACACTTTTCAAACCTTTGTTTTTAAACCTCTGAACGTCCATCTCAGTCTTGCCCCTACAAAGGCTTTAAACAGCGCAACGCCAGCAGGTACCATGCTGATGGGAGCCATCAGTGGTCAGCCATTACCTGTGATGTCTTTAACCAGTCCTTTGGCCCCAGCTTTTTCTGGAGTCATGGATGAACGGACACTCGCCACTAAGTCTCCAACTATGCCGTGGAGAGCGGTAAAATTCTCTAGGTTGAAAAGGTGCGTATCGAAGGGTTCGCTTGCTATTTCCTTTAACTCCCCTTCCACTGCGTCCTGCACGCCGATCGCAAACATGTCTACATGGGCTGATTTAAGGACAGATGATGGCAGAGCCACATCATCCTGGGATCGTCCGTCCGTTAACACTATAATAACCTGCGGAACGCCTTCACTGGCTCTGCTTCCAGCAGCTTTAGTGAGGTGGTTCTCGATTAGGTACTCTAATCCTTTTCCAGTCTTGATGCCTCCCCCCATGTAAGGCATGTTGGCAATATGGGACAGGACGTCTCGGGTAGTGGGGTAGGTATTTAACTGGAACTCTGTGTGGGGGTTTCCGCTGAATTGGACCAGGGCAAAGCGAAAATCATTTCCTCCCACATCTAAAGCTTTTACAACATCATACAGAAACTCTCGAATGAGTTGGAAATGTTCGTTCCCAATGCTCCAAGAGGAATCCACTAGAAATATTATATCAGCCACAGCAACGGTTTTGGCAGCTTTAAAAAAACAGATGGGGGTTTAGGATTGTCTATTGGTCAGCACAAGCATGCCTCCTTCTCATTGCCTAAATGACCGACGGCCTCTTTCACATGGTGAAAGTGAAGCTTAGCTTCCCCTTATCGCCCGCAGCAAACCGAGAAGCACTGGGGAAAAACCAGGCAGCCATCAGCGCCCTGACTTGGCAGGTGTTGAGGGACAGGAGGGGACAGCATGCGACCTATCCTTCCCAAGGAGGGTGATGTGAGATGCTTCTCCCATCCTGGGCCCTTGCCACATGGGTTTGGATGCCAGTCCTGAGCCAAAGACACCTGGGAATTTGGGTTTGTTCAGCTTCAAGCTGCCCATGGTCTCCAGCACCTTTTTGCTGGCTTAGGGCTTTTCTGGCTTCATAGCAGTGCTCAAGGGAGAAAGAGCTGCTCAGCCTAAGCGGCCTAGGTGCTAGCATTCCCCCCGTGACACCAGCTCCAGTCCCAAAGCGCCACCTCTTAAAAAAACCAAACAGCCTTTCTGCAGGTCAGTGGCAGAGTTCTTGCTGCAAAACACCCTCCTACACATGCAAGGAGGGCAAAACAGCTCTGCCCAGGAGAAAATCCTCTTGGGGCCACCCTGGGTGCACAACCCACACCCCCAACTCTTGCAGAGCATCCTCAAAGGCACGCCACCAGCCAGCAACATGCTCCAGAAGGCACCGCGTGCATTGGCTAAGGTCTAGGTCCAAAAGGACCTTCAGCCAAGTGGGAGCTGAGGAGCAGAAGGTAAACCACAATGTACCATCAACATGCATGTTAAAAACCAAATGATACTAACATCTTGGTGCTAACTAGCAGCATGTTTGTACAGGGTCTAAGTCAGGTAAAGCAGTTCCATCTTACCTGCTTGCTGCTGGGCATGAACTGAGCAAAAGCCTGAGAGGAGGAGGCAAAACATTGCCGCAAAGGGCAAATGTTGGTGTTTCCTCATTTTGGTCCTTTATCTGAGTTATCCTTTTCCTTGTTTCAAAGCACCCAATGTGAAACCTAAGGGATAAAACGAAGGAGAGTGAGAAACAGCAGAAGTGCTGGCCAGGCATGAGATATAAAAGCTAACCCACATGGTTTTGCAGTGCTTTTGTGACAGTTTGGCAGGAAAAAATATTTTAATGCTGGACAGAGACTGCTTCATAGCAAGCATTTCTTTAGAAGATGAATCATCACTCCCATAATTGGCATTTAAACGCCCTTGTGGACTTAGATGGCATTTGTCTTGCCTATGCTGTCCCAGGTAATACCTAATAAATAGGAAAATGGACAGCCTAAGTTTCTACCACCAGCCCTCAAAATATACTGTGTCCTTCTCACCCACGGATGACCAGATGAAACATCTTGGTCTACATGTTACCTCTTGCAATTGTCCTTTCTTTGTTTTTTACAAACACAAAACATAATAATTGCCCTGAACATCTCTCTTTGCCTCAGCTCACCTTTTCACCTGTCCCAAACATACAAATGGAAATTTAACTACTCCAGACCCAAGTGAGCCACAAGATCTGGCTTTACAGTAAAAAGCTCTTGTGTTGTAGTCACGAGAAAATTCTGAGTGATTAAAGTAGGCATTTGTTTCAGCTGTAGAATTAAAACAACACTTTGACTTCGATAAAGTTAAAAAGGGAGCGGGATATATGTGTATATAGGTGCTTGGAAGGGTACGAGAAGAATAGGCCATAACTTTTCTTTTCTCTCTGTGTCAAAATCATATAGAGGTAATTCAATGTTTTATGTGGTGTGATAGTGGGGAACCAATCAAGGCGAGGGGTGGAGTAAAAGATGATCATCTTGTGCATGCTCGAATGATTTTGCTTTGTTAAAAAGGTATAAATAGGCTGTGAAAATGTATGGGCATCGGAGCACAATTAGAGGAGCTACCCTCAGTGTCTCCCCAGCGCTGTCAATAAAGAAGTGCCTGCTTATCTGCAACTGCGTAGACAAGCTTTTCTCATCGTGATTGCGACCCCGTCAACACTTGGACTCTCTAAGTTCACAGCCCCAGTGGTGGAATAGCTTGTGCTGGCTGATCACATTTTGGAAAAGCATCAAGAATAATATTTTACGTGTTGGAGCCAAAAATAAAATTCATGCAAGTATCTTATCTGTGGTCCACCTGGCAAGCCTTCTGAAACAACGTCTCCTTCAGGAAAGCTGTGTATCTGTTGTCATAGAGATGGCCAATTTATTATTTAATCTTCATTTCCAAGCCTACAGAGCAGAAACCAGCCAGGCTTGCTTAACTAAGAAAATATCCTCGCAAAAGGGAATGCAGTGATTTAATACTGTTCATTCCCCAAAAGGAGCTCAATTACTCAAATAAGCCAAAACTGATTCAAATACATCAAGCTACTAACCAGGTCATCAATAAAAACAAAAAAGTTCTTTTTAAAAATCATTTTTTGTACTACTATCCTTGCCAACTCAATGCAGAGATTTATGACCAATACAAGAGCCTAAGAGGACTAGAGGAGGACTAACCCCCTCCTTAAGGAAAGCTGTGGTAGTTACACAGATGGATGTCACTAGCACAGCCAGAAACAGAACCAAGTGCTGGGAATTAGGGACAATTTGGAAATAAACATCTGAACAGCTGATCCCTCTTCCACTGAAGAGGCACTCCTCAAGACTATCAGAGGGGAAGTCAGTAGAAAGGAGGGGACAATGTCCATCTTGTTTCCCCAAAC
>NW_010169787.1:0-416 GCF_000695765.1 Mesitornis unicolor
GTGGGGGTATTTTAAATTTATTTTTTAAATTATTATTTTTCTCAGAGTGCTGATGATTGAGCTCTGTGCACCTTCTGTTCAGTGGACTCTTCAGTCTGGGACACTGAAGTAAGAAAACTTGTCCTTCCAAGAATGGGCACCGTAGAAAAATTACTGCAGTCTTACACATCTGGACTCCTTCTGGCCCTGTATTTATCCCACGCCATTGTCATCGATATCCAGGTCATCTGCACTTCATGCTCTTACCAGACAGTCTGTGGGAGAAAGAGGTATGGTGTCACGGTTTGGTTTTGTTGTTGTTTGGGTGGCTTTTTGTGTGTGTGTGTGTGTGTGTGTTTAGATTTTTTTTCCTGTCAAAAAAACGGTGCGACGTTGAGCGGTGCCGGCCTGCAGAGCCCCTTTTGCTGCCCACCCTT